>NC_081153.1:879612-1182112 GCF_958295425.1 Solea solea | reverse complement strand
TGTTTGCCCTGACCCGCCAGCTCCTGCCAGGTTCTGCCTGGTAAACGCCAGATCGCTGGCGAACAAATCATTTATCCTTAAGGATTTCTTCATATCCCAGAAACTGGATTTCCTCTTAATCTCCGAGACCTGGCTGAGTGTCGGTGAGTCCAGTGTCTTCACCGAACTTTTACCTGACGAACGTTTACCTTTTAACTCTCTGCAGACCTCTGGCTGAGGAGGAGAAATTGCGACTGTTTTAAGAGTGACTTTAATTGTAAACAGCTATCGCTGTCATCCTCCTTCACCAGCTTTGAGCTCAGTCTGTTTGAGCTGGGGCATTCTTACACGGTGCTGTGAGCTACCGTCCCCCCAAATATAACAAAGACTTTTAACAGATTTTTCGGAGTTCTTGGCTGATATTATGCCCAAATATGACTGCGTCCTTATTGTTGGAGATTGTAATATTCATGTGTGTTGCCATGAAAACTCTTTGGCACGAGACTTTTTAAACATCATTAACTCTTTTAGTCTCGTGCAGCCTGTTCTTAACCTGGAAGTCTGTGACGCCTTTTCCTCGGATCATATGCCTGTACTGTTTGAAGCTGCTGTTTGCTGTCCCACAGTTAAACCTGCTCGCAGATGTCGAGTTTTTAACCCCTCCACTGCTGCTCACTTCTCCGCAGTTTTCAGTGAGAACTGCACACAGAACTGCGTCTGTGTGTGAGGATACAGAAGCTCTTAACTCATGGTCTCTGGACACCTGTCAAACTGCCATAGACATTACGGCTCCATTAAAGACCAGGCAGCAGAAAGCTAAATCAGAGCCTTGGCTGAATGAAACCACCCGCACTGCCAGACAGGATTGTCGAAGAGCTGAACGAAAGTGGAAAAAGGACAAATTGCAAGTGTCTTTTCAAATACTTAGGGATTGCTGGTGCCATTACCAATCCACTCTGAAATATTTTTCTGATATTGTTATTTTAAACTGTCATAAACCTCGTGTGCTGTTTAAAATGATCAACTCTGTTCTAAATGCACCACACCCCTGCTCTGTGTGAGAATTTTCTTCACTACTTCATTGACAAAGTCACTTCTACCAGAGCACTTATTTCACCTCCTGCTTCTGATCCTTCAGTGTTTGTCCCCTGCTCTGCTGTGTTAGACACTTGGCCTGTGACCCTGCCTGTTGTACAGGAGATTGTGAATCATCTGAAGCCCTCAGGTTCTCCTGACGATACCGTCTCGTCCCGATTATTTAAGGAGGTTTTTCCCACTATTGGGCCATCATGTCTCACAGTTATTGATAGCAGCCTGTCCTCTGGAGTAGTCCCTGTGAATCTTAAACATGCAGTGGACCCTGCTGTTTTGGCAAATTACAGGCCTATCTCCAAATTGCCTTTCTTAGAGAAGATTGTGTATTCCCAGCTCATGGACTTTTTAAATGAAGAACATATTCTTGAGATTTTCCAATCTGGTTTTAAAAAATTGCACAGCACAGAATCAGCACTTTTAAGAGTTTTAATGACATCTTTTTAGCTAATTTTAGATTTGACTGCAGCCTTTGATACAGTGGACCATGAAATCCTGATTGCTCATTTGGAGCAGTGGGTGGGCATCAGTGGCACAGCATTAGAATATTTCAGATCCTACTTTTCACATTGGACTTTCTGTGTCAGCCTAGATGACTCTGTGTCCTCCACTGCTCCTCTTTCATGTGGTGTCCCACAGGGCTCTGTGCTTGGCCCTCTTTTATTTTCTCTCTATCTTTTACCACTTGGTTCTATTCTCAGGAAACATGGCATTTCTTTTCATTGCTATGCGGACAGCCAGATCTATGTCCCCCTCAAAAAGGCTGATTCCTACTCTGTTAACCCACTGCTAAAGTGCTTACATGACATTAAAGCTTGGATGTCTTTAAATTTTCTGAATTTTAATGAAGAAAAGACAGAATGTCATGGTCTTTGGTGGCACTTCTGTGACCCGCCCCCAGGTTGATTTGTCTTCTCTGGCACAGTATCACAAGCCAATTGTTGATTGACTCTGGCCTTGAATTTGACAGCCAGATTAAAGCTGTGGTGAAATGTAGCTTTTTCCAGTTAAGGCAGCTGGCAAAAATCAAATCAGTCCTTCAGAGACAGCAATTTGAGACAGTAATCCACGCCTTTGTGACCATTAGGCTGGATTACCTTAATGCACTTTATATGGGGGTTAGTGGGTCCTCCATTACACATCTTCAACTTGTACAAAATGCTGCTGCATGTCTTTTAACTGGCACAACCAAATATAAGCACATCTCACCTATTTTAGCTTCACCCTGCCCATCCTTTTTAGGATTCATTTTAAAATTCTTTTATTTGCTTTTAAAGCCTTGAATGGCCTTGCCCCACTGTACCTCTCTGAGCTGCTGCACCTCGACATGCCCAGCCGATCTCTCAGGTCAGCTGACCAACTGCTCCTGACAGTGCCTAAAGCCAGGCTTAAGCTCAGAGGGGACCGAGCATTTGTGTACACATACATTTTTTAAATTTTTTTTAATTTATTCATTTATTTATTTTATCTCTGTTTTATCCTTTTGTGCAACACTTTGGAAACCTTGTGTTTGTTTAAACTCGGGCTATATAAATAAAGTGGATTGGATTGAATTGGATTTTCTGGTATAAAACTGAACTTTTCAGGACCAGTAGTCCTCATGGAGACCAAAACCTTGTCCTAATTAACCAAAACCTGATTTCTGATAAATATTTGACTATTCAGTGAATAATTCCTGGTATTTTTCAACCTGGGCCCTATCACTGTGAAACAAATAATAATAAAACTGAATTTTACTGCTTATTTTACAGATTTTTTCTGTATTTTTAAAATACCATTTAATTTACAAAAAGAGACAAATGTAAAATAACATGAAATCACTGTAACTGTAAAAACACACAATATTTCCGTTCTTTTACAAAAAACCCCATTAGAAATACATATATTTATTGTTAAAATATGTTCACAAATGTATCGTAATTTGTCTGGTATTTAATGGAATAAACTGTAAAATTCAACTTAAGTTTAAAAAATCATTTAAAATTACCAAGTAAAATAGTAAAATAACTATTTAATTTGTAATTTGACTATAATTTCTTTGTTAATTGACTAATGTTTTGAAAATAACTACAATAACTGTAATTTCCTAGATGGTAACATTTATTAACGTTATATTAACATTTATTTTGAAAGTACTTCACAGCATGTCTGAATCAGGAGACATTCTACTGCTGCAACATCTCCCTGCACAAACACACGTACGCCAAAAAAAGAAAAAAAAAAAAGTCTCACGGCACACACTGGGACCTGAACCGGAACAATGTGACGACAACAACGCGACATGTCATTGGAGTACGTGCTGTGAAAAGCGCGGTTCCCATAAGAAGAAGAAGACATGCCATTGGCATGAAGATGCCGTCAGCGTCTTCACGTGTTGTCTGCCAGTGTAAGCTGCATTTAGTAATCAGCCAGACGAGCCACTAACGTTAGCTTATCACTTAACAGTGAGTCATTACGTTTGCTTTTGTGAACTAACTGACACAGGCGGCGATAAAGAGGAACAACATTGAGCTGCAACAATGAACAATAATCGATTATTAACCCTCTTCTACATTTTCACTAGTTTTTTGGCCATAACTTTCACTGTATGACTTGAAATGGCATGATTTTTGACTAGGATAGGAAGCTTAATTTTATGTAATGTGTCAAAATTTGGTTTTGAAATTTCTCAAATGTCAATAATACACTGTGGGCCAAAAAAATGCATGGCTGGCAATGAAAGCTTTACAGACATAGTAACAGTGAATAAGGGGGGTGGGGCTTAGCAAAGGGTCAATACAGTTGTATAAATGTGAAAGTGAAATATGGGAACTGCACCAAGCTGATGTCAATCTTGTATTCTGGCTATTGATTGGTTCCTTTGGCACTAAATCATAGATTAGCATGAAAAAAAATGCATTGAGTCAGAAGCCCCTGTCCTCCTCTAGCCCCCACTTGCTCCTTTCTTTTCACGCAGACTGCTCCTTCTGCTCCTCCTCCACTTGCAGGTGTCGCTAGTGAGCCATTTTAAGTGCATTTTCTTACAAAGAAGAGAGAACAAATAATTTATAAATGATACTGAGATTTGGTAATGGTTTATTTCAACCAGTTACTCTTTCTTAAAAAAAATATTTTGATCGTCCTCTTGCCTCTCAAAAATATAGGAGGAGCGACCTACTCTGCCTTTTCAAGGTTTTTTAAATTTTAATTTTGGTGCAACACTAGTCACTGGTCAACATGAAATTCAAAACAATACTGTAAAGGATAAGCTAACGATCATCTTTTAGTTTATTGAGGGGAGATTGGCTAACACTGTTTAGGTCAACTATTTCACAACCAATAGCATTTATTTTGATTTCATGATTCATATTTTTGTTTTTTTTCTTCTTCTTTCTCTCTGCAGATAAGTGTCGTGAGTTGATTGCATGGAGTAAAGTGAAAAGGTGAGTACTGCACTGCAGTTAAGGATGTCAAAAGATTACACCTGTCGTAGTTGTGGTGCTGCAGTGAATACCCTAAAAGGGTACGTGATGCATCAAGGGCTTCATAAAAATGAGCCACATCATCAGTATACGTGTTGTATGGAAAGTTGTAAGTTTCAGTTCAGAAATTACAATCCTTTTAAATGTCATGTTTACCGCCATCATCAGCAGTCATCTACCGTGTCACAGTGTCAAACTTTGCAGGCACCTTTTCTATGTCAACTTCCACATTGTCAGAAACAGTTGATCGACCTTAAAGTTTCAAGATTCAAGATTCTTTATTGTTATTATGCAAGCATAACAAAATTTCCTCCCGAGACTCTCAGCACACATTGAAATGAAAAGAAAATAACAAATAGAAAAATAGAAATGAACAAAACAGAAAACAAGATAGGGTATTGCAGGTGAAGTGTGCTAATTGCAAGTGAACAGTGCAGGGAAATGTATGTACTGTCACTCCGGCAGTTTGCCCCGCCCCCTCCTCCACCGGCCTGCCGGTCCTGATTACACACACCTGCTGACAATTAAGCCATGTGAACCTTAAAAACTCTCTGTTTGCTTGTTTCAGTGCCAGTGTGTTTTCGTCCATGCCTGATCACCAGAGCTCCTCGTCACAGCCACAGATTCCACAAGCTTTCGATCCTCTTAGTGAGCGACGTTTTCTTTGTAAGTTTTCTTATCCTAGCTTTTCAGCAGATACTTTAGTTAAGATTTATAGCCCTTTTTGTTTTCCTCCTTGGGAGAGATTTCTGTTTGTAAATTTTCACAGCCATTTTAGGAACTCCAATCACTAGGATTGTGATTTACGTTTTATTAGTTAGATTGAGTAGATCCAATCATTTAGATTGCGTTTTGTTTTTGACCTCGTTCTTAGTTAGTTAAAGATCGCCAATCAATAGGATTGTGCTTTGAGTTAGTTTTCGTTTTGAAGTGTTTCAAAAGTGTTTTCCTCTGTCTGGAGAGTTTTCTCTTTTGAGTTTTAGGTGTTAACCATAGTCTGAGTTTGTTTCCTCTTCGGAGTGATTTTTTGTTCCGCGTTCATAGTTCCGCGACGTTTCTTTTGAAGAGCGTTGCGTTCATCGTTTGTTATAGTTTTTCATAGCCACGCTTTTGTTTTCTCTCAGTAAAGAGGATCTGTCTTGTGTTTTGTTTACGAGTGCCAATAAAGACAATTAAAAGGCCTCTGCGTCTGAGTCCTCTCTGAACCATCTTGTCATGTACAGGGGGAAAGAGGGGTGGTGGCATGATAAATATAAATATAAAGTGCAGCACCTGTGTCATCCACTACAGAGGGGGGAGGGGGTTATTGATTTCACAGCTCTGGGGAAGAAGCTGTCCCTGAGTCTTTTGATGATCCTGTACCGTTTTCCTGATGGAAGTGGTGCAAAAAGAGCGTTGCCCCGGTGGCTGGGGTCTGTTGCAACCCGTCTGGCCTTCCTCTGGAGTCGTGCAGTGTAAACAGAGTCCAGATCAGGTAGACGGCGGCCCACAATCCCCTGTGCAGTTCTCACCACCTGGGCTAAGTTCTTCCTGTTTTGTGACGTGCAGCTGCCGTACCACACCGTCACACTGAGACACAGGATGCTCTCTATCGTGGCTCTGTAAAAGTTTGTGAGCAGCTAAGGAGAGAGTCCAGTCCGCTTCAGCTTCCTGAGGAAAAAGAGCCTTTGTTGGGCCTTCTTCACCAGGTGCGAAGTGTTCACAGTCCATGAGAGGTCAGAGGAAATGTGGATGCCCAGGAACTTGATGTTGTCTACACGCTCCACTCCCTCTCCTTGTATGCAGAGCGGAGCGTGTTCAGTCTTCCTGGACCTCCTGTAGTCTACTATGACCTCCTTTGTTTTGGTGGTGTTCAGGATGAGGTTGTTCCATTGTGTGATGTGCTGGACCTCTTTTCTGTAGTGGGTCTCATCATTGTTGGATATGGTGGTGTCGTCCGCAAACTTTACAACCATGTTTGTGGGATGGATGGCAGAGCATTCCTGTGTGAAGAGAGTGAAAAAGGCTGGGCTGAGCACACAAAGCTGGGGCGTTCTGGTGTTGAGGATCAGCGGTGCAGAAGTGGACCCCCGTATCCTCACCACCTGGGGCCTGTTGGTTTCTGGTTGGGGAAAAACCGTGATTGTTTTTGTGGGTAGAACAGCGTCGGTGCAGAAGTGAATGTAGGAAGAGCCGGATTAAATAAATGGACTATACTTGGCAGACTGTATTTTTTGGGCCCCCCTCCATTGATGTTATTTATGAATTGAAATCTTAAACTTACCAAAGTTACTAATAAAAGTTAATTCACATTTTACATAGCATAGTCTTTGGTTACGAGTTGGTTCTTTGTATGCCAAAATAAGTCATGTGTCTTATATTAAACAGTCTATAAGACATATTTATACATTACTACAAGGCTCTATTAAATGCTATTAAATTATCCTTATCTTATCCATTGCGAGTGTCATTGTTAAGGCAGTAGTAGCAGTAAATCACCAATAGGTGTCAGCATTGCTATGTAAACAGAGCAAATAAGATAAATGTTGTAAGCTATTGCATTTTGCAGAAAATCTTTATTAAATGTGAAACGCGGACCAAGTCATTTTTAGGTCTTGATTGTCCCTCTGTCTGGGCCCCCTGCCAATCGGGCCCTAGGCACGTGCCTAGTTTGCCTTTGCGTTAATCCGGCTCTGAATGTAGGACAGCACAGATGACGTGTAATCCTCTAGGTCTGCATCCCTTTTGAACACCTCCCAGTTTGTCTGTTCAAAGCAGTCCTGTAAGGCTGCAGAGGCCTCCTCAGTCCAAACCTGGATGGTCCTGGTGGTGGGTTTGGTCCTGCAGATCAGAGGTCTGTAGGCAGGGATCAACTCCACAGAAATATGGTCTGACATGCCAAAGTGAGGTGCTGCTGCAGCCTTGTATGCCCCTTTGATGTTACAGTACAGTTGATCCAGTGTGTTATTGTCTCTTGTTGGAAACTTAATGAATTTGTGGAATTAGGGGAAGACAGCCTTAAAGACCTTCTCTGTCACCTAAAATCTCACATATTTCAAGAAGAGAGGTAGTGCATTGCCCATTTAAAGACTGTGATAAAACTTTTTCAGTGACATCATCTTTCACAGCCCACCTATCTTGGAAGCACAACAACCCCACAGCTCTGCATGTCTCTGGTGCATACTGTCCTCCTTCAGTTCCTAGTGAGTCTCAGTCCTCTGTTGCTGAAAGCCAGGCAGATGAAGGTTCAGCTGATGAGGAGCCTGAGGCAGATGTCCCAGACCTTGCACAAATGAAAAGTTTGTACATGAGAAATCTGTGCATGTTTTATATGAAACTACAGGCCAAACAGCTTATTCCTTCCTCTACAGTCCAGTTGATCATAGAAGAAATTAATAGTCTTAATGAAAGGTGCCTGTAGTACACGAAAAGTCAATGGAAAGCATCTCTTCAAACAACAAACTGAACTATCTAAGACTGAAACTGAAGATGTTTTGATATTCATGGAACCTGCAGCTCCTCCCTTTCCACAGAGTACTACAGAAAACAGTATTTTGAGGAGAATTTTCCATACGTGCATCCACAACCCATTTTTTTGGGGTTTGATGAAAATAGAAATGAGCAATATGCTCAGTATGTTCCCATAAAGCATACATTGACAACTCTGCTGAAACATACTGATGTGCTGGAACAGGGTTCTACATCTGAGAATGAAAGTACACCTCATATTGTAATGTCTGAGAAAACACTGGACCCAAGATCACAATTCAGAGTGTCCAAAAAAGGTTTTTATTTAAAGCAAAAACCTAAGCAGCAAACAAAGGTGAAAACTAACGGAGGGAGGTCCAGAAAAACCTCTGGCATAAGTAGCAGGCAAAAAGTCTTACGCAGAGCAAAACTGGCCCTATGAGAGCAGGACATGTGGCACGACGATCTCACAGAGGGTGAATGAGAATGGGTTGTATTTGTAAGGGAGGCTGATGAGGATAATGAGGGCCAGGTGTGGAAGTGGGCGGGGAGACTCAGGTGAGTGGAATGAGGTGATTGCAGGGCCGACGTGTGTGACAAGATCTGCAATGACAAGAGAGTTAGTGGGGGCAGATCAACACAGGAAAAATAAACAAAAACAGTCCCCAAGCAGGTGACCCTGTGACAGTACCCCCCCTGCAGGGCCCTCTCCTGACGTCCCAACAGGCTGACCAGGGTGTTTGCGGTGGAAGTCCCTGATGAGGGAGGGATCTAGGATAGCCCGGGCAGGGACCCAGGAGCGCTCTTCCGGGCCATATCCTTCCCAATCAACCAGGTACTGATAGCCCCTCCCACACTGATGGGACTTGAGGAGGCGTCTGACAGTGTAGGCTGGAGCACCCCCAATGAGCCGGGTGGGAGGGGGGGGCTTGGAGGGCGGCTGAAGTGGGCTCTCCTTGACAGGTTTTAATCGAGAAACATGGAAGGTGGGATGAACCCTCATGGAGTGAGGCAGACGGAGTCGAACAGCAGCCGGGTTGACGACTCTGTCGATGGAGAAGGGGCCCACGAACCTTGGAGCCAACTTCCTGGACTCCACTCTTAAGGGCAGGTCTCGGGTTGAAAGCCATACTTTCTGCCTGGGGGTATAGTGAGGAGCAGGAGTGCGACGTCGATTGGCATCTCTCTGATACCGGGCCAATGTGCGAAGCAGAGTGGAGCGGGTTTGAAGCCAAGTGCGGCGGCATCTGCGAATGAAGGCCTGGACTGATGGAACCTGGGCCTCCTGCTCCTGTGCCAGGAACAGTGGCGGTTGATACCCCTGAGAGCACTGGAGGGGGGAAAGTCCGGTGGCGGAGCTTGGGAGGGTGCATATTCCACCCACAGCAGCTGTTTGGACCAGGAGGAAGGGTTGTTGGACGAGAGGCACCGCAGAGCTGTCTCCATCTCCTGATTCATCCGCTCAGTTTGGCCGTTCAACTGTGGGTGGAAGCCCGAAGATAGGCTGACGGAGGCACCAAGGAGACTGCAAAACTCACGCCAAAAACAAGAGGTGAATTGGGGCCCCCGGTCAGAAACAACGTCTCTGGGGAGGCCGTGCAGATGAAATACATGTTGTAACATGAGTTCAGCAGTCTGTTTAGCAGAGGGTAACTTGGGTAATGGTATGAAGTGAGCAGTTTTTGAGAAACGGTCAACTACTGTGAGTATTACTGTGTTACCCTCTGAGGGAGGAAGTCCAGTGACAAAGTCCAAGGAGATGTGGGACCAAGGTCGCTTAGGGACTGGTAAGGGGTGAAGCAGACCAGCTGGAGCTTGGCGGAGACTCTTGTTCTGGGAGCAGACCTGACAGGCAGCAACAAACTCTCAGGTATCCCTCTCCATGGTCGCCCACCAGAACCGCTGTTTGAGTAGCGCCAGGGTGCGTGTGACCCCAGGGTGGCAGGCTAGGGGTGAGGAATGCCCCCACTGAAGAAACTGGGAGCGAAGGTCGTCTGGAACATAGAGACAGTTATTGGGGCACTTGCTAGGAGCAGGGAACTGAGAACCTGCCTGTTTGACCTTTTCCTCCAAAGGCCAGGTGATGGCGCCCACCACACAAGCAGAAGGGAGAATCCCCTCTGGTTCGATCGGGGAGCTCCCAGCCTGGAACTGTCGTGAGAGGGCATCTGGTTTGGTGTTTTTGGACCCTGGGCGATAGGAGAGGACGAAGTTGAACAGGTAGAAGAACAAGGCCCACCTGGCCTGACGAGAGTTCAGTCTTTTAGCAGAATGGATATATTCCAAATTCTTGTGGTCGGTCCATACCACAAATGGTAGCTCCGCCCCTTCCAGCCAATGCCTCCATTCCTCCAAGGCCATCTTAACGGCCAGCAGTTCACGGTTCCCTACGTCATAATTCCTCTCAGTGGGAGATAACTTGTGGGAAAAAAAGGCACAGGGGGAAGTTTCTGGTCCTTGGTGGACCACTGAGAGAGGACAGCCCCTGCTCCAGAACCAGAAGCATCCACTTCCACAACAAACTGAAGTGAGGGGTCAGGGAAGGTGAGTATCGGAGCAGATGTAAATAAATGTTTTAGCTCATCTAACGACCTCTCTGCCTCAGGGGACCATATCACTCAAAAAAATAACTTGTTCCCGGAACATAATAAAATTATGGAAATAATTTCCACCTAAATAAAATGCTTTAATTTAGCGAGAAACAATTTTGTTGAGTGACCTAAATGTAAATATGATGGGTCAACATGATGCATTTGCATTAGTGTTACTTAATTACCAGTGGTCAGTCCAACTAACTCACATTAGGTGTTTATATTTAGTGCTTTCTGACTAAAAAAAACAACAAATCAAAGCTGGTTACAAAGCTATATGCAGAAAGTGGTCCTGGCAACTGAGTGCAAAGAAAAATGTTTGAGAACAAACTGAAAATACTGCATTGTGAATACTTATATCTCAAGTGTCAAAGTAGTTTCCTTTTGAAAAGAACACTTTTTTTTAACCCTACCTTTGTTTCAAGAAACATTTCAAACCATTTTAATTTGTAACCCCAAAATAGAAACAGTCAGAAGTATTAAAACAAAAACACCGATTTTAGTAAATTCTCTAATGGCTTCAAATACCTTCCCATAAGAGTAACCCTATCTGTAGTTTACTCTATTGAGGATGACTAACGTGCAAGTAGAGTTTTCAGTGTTTGAAAACAGAGTCTGCTTCCATCAAGCTCCATGATGATCTTCTGGAAAGCTTCAAATGTGTATCTCAGTTCTGGCGGGTAGCTGAGGTCAAGAGCATAAACAAGCGCGAACAACATCACCACAGCAAGTGGTATGTTTCCCAACTCATGCAGAACTTCCACACCCTCCAGAACAATACCTACATCTTCCGGTCCAACATCTGGCTCTTCGCCCTCCTTGCGAATGACAAAGATTCCAAATGTAGTCTCCGTGATTACAGCTTCAATGCTTTCACCATCTGTGTTCTTCACAGAAATAAGGGGGAAATATAGGATATATATGTAAAGATATGTTATACCAGTCCCATTTTACACACACACACACACACACACACAGAGTAAAACAGCTATCATTTATCTAATTTATATTAATTAATATGTAGGACTGGAGAATAAAAACTAAATTACATACCATGTATTCTTTCACAAGGTTCTTGGGCTCTTCATTTAGGTACACACACAGGGCTTTGATGATGCACTCTCTTCTGACATCAATGGCATCAGTCTGAGTATTTAGGACAATAAAAAAGATAACCTATTAATCAACAGGTAGAGAAGATTTCACAAACAAAACATTGAATTAAACTTTATTTCAAATGTAACGATCATTATTGACCATTTTTTATGATATATGAACTCACAATATCCATGGGGCAGTGGTTGTATGTTCAATCATAGAAATCTTTAATCATAGAAATGTCAAATGAAAGCATGTGGTCCCAGGAAACAGTAACTACCATTGCAACATCAGTGGACATCGTCACATCTGCCTAAGGTTCATATTTATCAGATCCTTCTTCAAAAAAGTGCATTACCCACATCTAGTTTTATTTCACTCCAACCCTCTGACAGTTCCTCTTTAAATTTCATGCATTAAGTTTAAAATATTAAAGCTGATTTTATATAGTAGAAGTTACATGTTAGACTTAGGATAAGGTAACAGACACCCAGTTTGCATTTTTTGAGTGTACGAAGGGGGAGTTGACTGACGTGAGAGCCGTGAGGGGCCCCGCTACGGCACTGTAGTTCCTGATGAACCGCCGATAGAAATTGGCGAAGCCCAAGAACTGTTGCAGTTCCTTGCGGGAGGTGGGAGGAGGCCAATCCAAGACAGCACTGACTTTGCTGGGGTCCATCTGGATGCTCCCCTCCTTGACAATGAAGCTGAGAAAAGACACTTCGGAGACATGAAACACACATTTCTTGGCCTTCACATATAGTCTGTTCTCCAGGAACCTCTGGAGAACACACTGCACAGCTGGACATGCTCCTGTTTGGACTTTGAAAAAATTTAAATATCGTCCAAATAAACAAAAACACAGGAATTGAGCAGGTCCCTGAGCACATCATTCACTAAGCCCTGAAAAACTGCAGGGGCATTAGTGAGTCCAAAGGGCATGACAAGATACTCATAATGACCCCGAGGAGTGTTGAAGGCAGTTTTCCACTCATCCCCTTCTCGAATGCGCACCAGATGGTATGCGTTCCTAAGGTCAAGTTTGGAAAACACAGTGGCCCCTTGTAAAAGTTCGAAAGCAGAGGAGATCTTTTCCTGCATCACAGGAGGAGTAGGAGGAGGAGGAGGAGGTGGAGGAGGATGATGATGATGAGGAAACGCTGTTTGCTGCCACAGGGAGAGATCCAGAGGGGCCTACTTAAGTGTGTCTTAATATTATGTATAGCTACTGGCACTGCTCTACCCATTCATATTCATTTACATTCTTGAGTGGAATTTGGAGTTTGACATGTACACTGAAGTGATGAGCATAGATAATGGACAAACTAGCACATTCTTGTCCTTCAACAGAACATGGCTGGGCATCACCAAGAGGAGGGTCCATCAACTTCTAGAGCACAGCTTGACACAGTGAGATTTTCGGTCAATACAATGTTAAATCTGTATGTAGAACTGCAGGAATTAAATGTCGTTCATATGTTTCCGAGTTGCCAGTAAAAGAGTTGTACAGGGTGCACCTAATGAAAACCATTCAAAAAACCGAGAAAGAAATGGTGTACCTGGACCGGCAAATCAGAAAAACAGACTTGGAAATTCTATTACTTGAACGCCAGTTGAGGTGGGTGCATTGTCATGGTGAAACAGGTGAATATGTGAAATATATTAAAAGTTGGAACTATATTACAAATCCTGACTGTTGCTTTTGTACTTTTAGGGAATAAAGAAGAACCAAATCACATGTGAATTTGTCTTTTATTTTTAATCAAAAGTGGTTTCGGGCGATGAGGTCCCTTACAGCCCTTCCATCCTGAACATCTGCAGGGATGGGATGGTCATCCTCAGCGTCGTTGATTTGTACAGCAGGGTGTTGCTCTCCTCTAATAATTGCAATATTATGGAGAACAACACATGCCCCAATGATGTCACATGCCCTCTCTGGGGTGACCCTGAGCATACGCAGGCACTGGAACTGGGATTTGAGTATGCCTATGGTCATCTCAACCCGGGCTCTAGTCCTGCAGTGGGCCACATTAAAACGTTGTTGGGGCCCCGGCTCAGGGTCAGGGTAAGGGGTCAACATAGAGGGCTGGCATGGATAGCCTCGATCCCCCAGCAGGTAGCCATCAAATTCTCCTGTAATTATAGAGGACACATTTGAGTGCATTTAGAAAGGGAGACAAAGAACATTTGTACAAAGCTTTAGCTTCCTTACCACGTGCAAATCTGTTGCTCAGACTACACTCCCGGTAGATCCGGGAATCATGAACTGAGCCAGGCCACTTGGCTTCTACATTTGTAATAAGAGAAGCTGCATCACATATGATCTTTACAGTGCAGAGAATGACATGAGTTAGTTGTATTGTAATGTATACATTTTCATGTACATATTTTTTAAGATGGTAGGTCACATACCTGGACATTGATGCTGTGAAAGGATTTTCGATTCACATAGTCCCCTTCATTTTGTGTAGGCGCAGTAATAGGGATTTGTGTCCCATCTATGCATCCTATCACATTTGGAAGGCCAGCAAAATGACAGCTAATTAAGCTACTAAGCTTCCCTCATCTCAGGGTTAACAAACTCAGAGTTCCCACATAACCCGCTTTCTGGAATACCCCCCAGGAGTGTTACATGCCCAGCAGGGGCATTAGGTTTGTTGTTGTTTTCTTGTTCTCTTCTCTCCTCTCTCTCCCTCCCCTATCCTTCCACCAGGTGCTGATCAGGATGAGCTGCACCTGAGAGGACACGATTACTGCAAGAGTATTGCAGCGCCGATTACTGTGTGGGGCCCTCCCGTTGTTGCCGCAAGGCCGTTTTTTTCTGCTCCGGTGGGGCCGTCCGGCGAGGGGAATCCTCCCGTGGCGTCGGTCCCCGTGGTTACTGAGACTCTGACTCCTGAAGCAACCATTTTGAATATAACTGAAGACATGGGTGAAAGTAACATGGTTGAACAGATGATGGAGGAGGATATGTCAGATGACGATCTCCTCAAATATCACGGAAAAGAAATAACTTTGAATCTGGAAAAAAGAACAGTAAAGTAAAGAAAACGAGTTCCCAGACTGAGTCCACTGAGTCAGGGAGTGATATTCTCCTGACTCAGCTGGACTCTCAGGGTAAATACCCTCCAGAGAGAATTAAAGCCTTCCTGGAGCAAACTAAAGGAGCCAGGCTGCCTAATGTAGGTGAGGTCTTTCCTGACCTACAATTATTTATTAATTCAGCCAGGCCGCTCACCAGGAAGAACTGTGGGGAGGAGGTTTTAACAGATCAGGAAATATTTAGATTAAAAAAGTTAATACTGAAGGTGAAAACCCAATCAAGAATGATGATGATTTTTAGATGTTTTTACCTTCTATTGACTGCTTTTTTTACTGCTGTTCTTTTTTTATCTATGTGTGATTTTAACATCAGCACCTTAAACCTGAACAGGCCCAGGTCTGATTTTAAACGAGCCGCTCTTTTTAAACTGATGGATACTAAAAGAATTGATGTCATGTTTGTTTAGGAAACCCACAGCACTGTAGACAATGAAAGTGACTGGAAAAGGGCTTTTAAAGGGGAGGTGGTTTTAAGCAACAGGTCCAGTCTGAGTGGAGGAGTGGGGATTTTATTTGCTCAGAGCTTTTTACCTTTTTCTTTTACTGTGGATGAAGTAATTCCAGGGGTTTCATTGAAAGTCAAAGCTGTCTTTGAAAAGTTAAACTGGTGTTTTTAAATGTCTACACTCCCACTAATGCAGTGGACAGGGTAGCTTTTTTAAACATTTTAAGTGACTGTGTTACTTAAAATGTTACTTAAAAGGAACTGTCAGGATGATGGTTTTATGTTTTTAGGGGGGGATTTTAATTGCACAGAAGATTCAACCCTAGACAGGAACCATCCTGAGCCACACCCTCCTTCATCTCACACACTCAGACAGCTGATGGAGAACCAGGAGCTGAGTGATGTGTGAAGGGTTTTTAACGGTCAGCATAGACAGTACACCTGGAGCCACAGCGGGGGGGGGGGGGTTTATCTCTGGCCAGACTGGACCGCTTTTATTGTTTTAAACACCATTTAAATATTTTTAAGAGGTGTTTTATTCAGCCTGTGGGTTTTAGTGATAATTTTTTAGTCTCCTGTCATGTTTTTATCAAAAACATTCGTTTAAAGAGCGCCTATTGGCATTTTAACACGGCCCTTTTAGATGACCAGGCTTTTAGAACTGCTTTTAAGTTTTTTTGGGAGTCCCACAGAGAGAGCAGGCCTGCCTTCACTAGCATACAACAGTGGTGGGACTTTGGCAAGACCCAGGTTAAGCAGCTCTGCCAGCAGTTCACTCGTGGTGTCACTACAGACTTAACCCGGTCCATGAAAGATCTGGAGTCGCAGGTGTTGGAGCTGCAAACTTTAGCAGACTCCACGGCAAATCGAGGGCTTTTAGACTCCCTCAAGTCAAAAAAATGAATTGGTGTCTTGGAGCTCTCCAGTTCATTGGGTATAGAGACTGGTCTGATTTCAATAGACCAAGAAAAGGCTTTCGACCGGGTTGAACACCAGTACCTGTGGCAGACTCTGGCTGCTTTTGGGTTCAGCCCTGGCTTCATAGCCATGGTCCGGGTTCTCTATAGTGACATTGCGAGCGTTCTGAAAATTAACGGCGGGCTGAGCGCACCTTTTGAGATCCAGAGAGGGGTAAGGCAGGGCTGCTCTCTCTCTGGGACGTTATATTCAATAGCCATCGAGCCTCTGCTCCACAAACTCAGAGCTAAGCTTACAGGTGTGTGTTCCCCCCAGTGTCCCGTGTCTTTGAAACTGTCTGTGTACGCAGATGATGTCATTGTTTTAGTTAAGTCACAAAAAGATATTGACATTTTAACTAACACTGTGAAAGACTTTGGTTTTATCCCATCTGCTCGAGTGAACAGGGGGAAAAGCGAGGCTCTGATGGCTGGAGGGGAGCTGGGGAGTCGGCTGGGGCTGCCTGGTGGCCTACAGTGAAAAAAGGGAGGTCTCAGATACCTTGGGGTCTTCCTGGGGGATGAGACCAATAAAAATAAGATAAGATAGCTTTATTTATCTCACAGTGGAGAGAAAACGGCGTTACAGCAGCTCAACAATAGATAAAAACAAACAAACAATATACAAGTAAGTAGTGCAAGTATGAAGTTATTTACATATATATATATAAATATAAGTATAAATGTAAATATAAATATACATATGTAATAAGGTGCAAGAATGTACAACAGGGACATAAACATTGTTATAATATCTACACACTGTTGTTGTAGAGTCGTACTGCAGTTGGAATAAATGACATGCGGAGGCGCTCTGTCCTGCACTTAGGGTGTATCAGTCTCTGACTGAAGGAGCTGCATAAGGACCCAACAGTCTTGTGTAGAGGGTGTGAGGTGTTGTCCATGATGGCCGAAATTTTGGCCAGGGTCAGGTCATTCAGGTCATCCATGAGAGGAGGGTCATGGATGACCTGAATGGAGTCCAAAGGACAGCCACAGACCGAGCCGGCTTTCTTTATGATTCGGTTCAGTCTGTTTTTGTCCCGCACAGAACCACCCCCCCCCCCCCCCAACACACCACAGCAAACAGGGCTACTGACGCGACCACAGTGTCATAGAATGTCCTCAGTAGTTTCCTGCACACCCCAAAGGAAGGCAGTCTCCGCAGGAGATATAGACGGCACTGACCCCTCTTGTAGAGTGAGTCAGTGTTGTCAGACCAGTCCAGTTTGTTGTTTAGGTGAACACCCAGGTACTTGTATGTCCTCACCCTCTCGATATCCAGTCCCTGGATGTTCATCAGTGCAGGGATTTTGGGTTTCCTGCTGAAGTCGACCACCATTTCCTTCGTCTTGCTGGCGTTCACTTGAAGGTAAATAAGAACTGGGACAATGTCCTAGAGCTTGTCAAGGGTCGGCTGGAGAAGTGGAGGTGGCTACTCCCAAAAATGTCGTATAGAGGCCGAACCTTGATAGCAAACAACCTGGTCTCATCCTCCCTGTGGCACCGGCTGGCCTGCGTCGATCCCCCGGTTTCTCTCCTGTCAAAAATTCAGTCTGTTTTAGTTGATTTTATTTGGGAAAGTTGCACTGGGTCCCACAGAGTGTCCTGTTTTTACCTAAAGAAGAGGGGGGGCAAGGCCTGGTCCATCTGGCCAGCAGGGGCGCGGCTTTCCGCCTCCAGTTTATTCAAAGACTGCTGACCGGGCCAAAGGACACTCTGTGGAGACCCCTGTCTCGCTGCATTCTGCAGGGTTTTAAAGGCCTTGGTCAAGATTTTAATTTGTTTTTAATGAACATACCAAACATGAGCACATCTCCTTTACCTGCTTTTTATAAAAGTGTTTTTAGAGTGTGGAACCTGCTAAAGAAAGAGAGGAGAGAGCAGACTCCCTGTACTGGATCCTCCAGGAGCCGGTCCTGTGGGGGACCCGTCTGGACCTTCCCAGCTGGGCAGGTCAGAGTCTGACCACAAGGCTGCAGACTGCGGGGATCATTACTCTGGGACAGGTGGTGGCACTGACTGGGCCCCGGATGGATGACCCCTCTGGACTCGCTGCCCAGCTGGGACTAACATCAGTGAGGGTCACACAGAAACTCCTGGAACACTGGAAGCAGAGACTCACAGGACACGACCGCCTGCTTTTAAACGCCTCTTTTAATCAAACAGTGACGGATGACGATCCTTTTCCTGCCGTTTTCCTGGCATCGGATTTTAAAGACTGCTCTGGGATTTTAATGGAACAGACACACCTCGCACCACTGGATGGTACCACAGGAAAACTTTTTTACAGAATGATGATGAAGGCAATAAACCGGACAAAACTGGACAAAAGACCTGACACCCCATGGAGGAGATATCTGCAACTGGCTCCTGCAGCCAGACCGGAGTGGAGGTCCTTCTACAAATGTGTCGAACCGGTATGAAAGGCGATCTTTAAATCTGTATTTCAGTGCAAGGAAATTGCAATTAGGTGATTTTAGCTCTTTTTTAGCTATGTGATTTTAGCTCTTTTGAATATCTGGGTTTTTTTTTATTAAAAGGTGATCCAAAAGTTCTCTTTTTAATCATTTATAGACCTCCAAGATACTCAGGAAAATTCATTGATGAGTTTGCTGAACTGCTGTCAGTTATCTGCAGTGACAGCAATTGACTGACCATTTTTTCATATCATAACAGGGATTTTAACATTCACTTAGACAATAACATGGACAGTAATGCTAAAGAACTCTCTGCTATACTTGACACATTTGGCCTCTTGCAACATGTGAAAGGGCCCACACACACTCGAGGCCACACTCTGGATCTGGTTCTCTCTAAAGGTGTTGACATTCTTCTGTTGATGTTAAGGACTTGGCTCATTCCAAATGTTCAGTACATTTATCCTAGAATGGTTCAGGTCATTCTTGGAGGAGCGGAGTTATTGTGTGACCATTGGAAGTTATGAATCCAATCGAGTGGCTATGAAATGTGGAGTTAATTCTTGGACCCCTTCAGGGGTTAATTCTTGGACCCCTTCTGTTCAGTCTATATATGCTGCCTTTGGGCACATTTCTGCAGAACTCTAATGTAAACTATCACAGTTATGCAGATGACACACAGATATATTTAGCACTGTCTCCAGATGACTACAGTCCAATACAGTCATTGTTTAACCAAAATTTCCTTCAATTAAATCAGGACAAAACTGAGATAATAGTTTTTGGCAATAAAGAGAAGAGGATTGTTGTCAGTAAACATCTTGAGTCACTCTCTCTAAAAACTAGGGACCAAGTCCGAAACCTTGGTGTGGTGATTGAGCAGTCATATTAAATCAATCACCAAAACAGCCTTATATCAGCTTAAGAACATATCCAGAGTGAGGGGTTTTATGTCTAAAATGGTCTTTTGACATGTCTCCCACAAAAAAGCATTAAACAGCTCATTCAGAACGCTGCAGCTCCAGTTTGAACCAGAACAAAGAGTTCAGAGCACATTAGTCCAGTTCTAAAGTCTTTACACTGGCTCCCAGTCAGCTATAGAGTAGATTTTACAGTATTTTTGTATGAAATGTGCTATATAAATAAAGATGCCTTGCCTTGTCTTGCCCTGAGCACAGATAAGTGCTGCCCTCTGCTCCTATGCCTGCTTTGTGTGTGTAATAAGGATGGGTTAAATGCAGAGGTCAACGTCACTTTCACTATCTGGTGAGTGTGCAAATATAACTAATCCTGACTCTGCCATGTGATTGGATGATTAGGTATTTGCATTAACAGCCAGTTAAACAGGTGTACCTTATAAAATGGCTGGTGAGTGTATAGATGACCAGATAATTGGGCTGTATTAAGGGCACAAGTTGAAGGATTGTCACCCCATTATTGCAATAAAAAATTATCCACTGACAACTGGCAGGCTACTGTTGAGATCCTCTTTTGTGTCTGCAGCCAAAGGGCCACTCATGCAGGCCAGCAATGCCTTCACTATCAGCAGCACCAAAAGCCCCACACACGCCAGAGTAAAGCCCTGTATGAGTCTGATAAGGCAGGCACCTAAAGTGTAAGTTGTGGGCTAAGTCCACATGCAGTCTATACTGTAATCGATGAGTACTCTGCTTTGATTTCAGTCGCTCACAAACTCTGTGAGGGATTAAGCCCACACCACACTGGTTATGAACCAGCAGGGCCCATGAGAGTGGCTGAAACACGATGAATGATGTGTAGAAATATGAAAGTTTAGACATGGTGCAAGTGTAAAAGCACTTGCAAAAGCACAGTATTTTCTGAAAGCACCGGAACCACCACTAGTATAAATCAGTGCAGTTGTCCCCAAATGCAGATTTGACTACTTTCCAAAACGTCTTAGGATCGTTCAGGTTACGGGTAGTTTTTAATCAACATAAAAATCTGATTTAGCCTTTTTAACAAGGAAAGTAAAGCGATTTCTGAACTGTTTGAATATCAGCCAGTCATCCTGGGATTTAGATTTTCTGGCTTTAGCCCAGGCATCACCCCTTGCTTTAAGGAGACTAGACAACTCGGGGGAGAACCAAGGATTGTTTCTACCTTTCGTAGAGGGGCATGTTTATTTATAACAATACTAAAAGCATCATAAAAGTACTTCCAGGCCAGCTCTACGTCATTAAAATGTGAGATCCTGGACCACTAAAGTGCCATTAATCATGATGAAAACCCTGCTCACAGAAATGTTTATAATCACGTTGGATGTTCTGTTCCTTGAATTTCATACTGTAACAACTGTTGGTAATAAATGACCCTATAACCTGTAGTAACAATACATACATGCCTCTAACTTAATCATTCTTATGGTTTTTTTTTAGCTGGGATAGAAGCAAAGCCTCTGAATGTTCTTTTCTATATTTCAGACTGTTTACCACTGTGTACTAAACTCATTTTCCATGTACCATGTCTGTAGATACAACAGTCATTTCTCAAAGTAGAGTCTATGGACCCTCAGGTGTTTTTGAGGGGTTACAGTGTGTCCCTAGCAAAAGAGGGATCATTTATTTTGAACCATAATTCCACCCACAAATAAACATAATGACAATCTTAACTATTTAGGTCATCATATATTAGATAAACAGCCAAATTAGTGTCACTTTACATTACATTACATTACATGTCACTCACGTGGCTGCTGACTTTTTGCATTATGTGAATGACTTGGTGTACATTTATATTACATTCTGTCAGGCCAGGACTCAGACGCAGAGGAAGTACTTGGAAGTCAAACTTTATTGTTTGTGATTTTTGTGAGAGCCTCTTCCAAGGACAAAATAATCAGGCCATGAAACAATGCTACGATAAACATAAGGAGGCTAAACTACAGATAAAGTAACAGGTAACAAGTAACACAATTGTCAAACAATTCTCGCAACAAAAACATTTTTGAAACTAGGAATACAAAATCAGAACCAAGGCAAGGAGCAGAAAACAAGGCTATGGCGTGGACATGGACATGAAGGATGACACTAGACAAAGGGAGTTGCAGACATTAAATAAACATGAAGGTGAGAGCACAGGTGGAAACAATCAGACTGGTGACACATGGAGGAAGGGCAAGTGACCTGAAACGAGGAGTTACTCAGGAAGTCACAAGACAAAGACAGGACAAGCCTCACCACGATGTGACACTTTCATTTTTCTTAATGGATACAAAACAAACTCTCAAATAAATATTGGGAAAACAATTGTAGTTAATGGCACAAAGTGTCAGGCTGTACAGACGACAAAACAGGCAAAAACACATGTAGTCAGGAATCAGATCAACAAACAAGAAGCAAGACACAGACACACTGGGAAGGGCAGGCTTGTGTAGGGAGGAAGAAATCAGGTGTGGCAAATCAGACGCAGGTGAACAGGATGAGGCTCATCAAGAGAACAGGGAGGGGAGGGGGAGTGAGCAGAGACCGCAGGTAAGTGGGAGAAACACAAGCACACACAGGAAGGAGATCTAGATAAATTGAATATCTTCTTGAGATATGCACTTTTCTCCTGACCTGGTGTCGTCAAAGTCAGCCTCAAGGGCTTTAATAACTGCAGCTGGTGTCACTGGTGGATGCTCTCTCACAATTAAAGAGGTAACATCTCTTGAGATCCTGTGCTATGATGTACCTACTTTGTCTTTACTGCACAAGGTTCATAGTTACCTCCAGTGAATACCTTTCTTGGTTCTTAACACTGGGAATGAAATCCTTTGTCCTTTGTCTACACTGTGCAGTCTTTGGAGTTATGACCTTTTCTCTGGCTTTCTGTCCTGAATAGAGGCATTTATGTTAGTTTTGGACAAACACTTCACTGGGTTTGTGTTGTGTGATAATGATTTCCATTTGTTTTGATTGTTGTCATCAGTGTGTTTTACAGGAGTATTCATAGTATTCAAGTGTTCTCTTCTCTAACTTGTCTTCAGCATCAACTACAATGTTGACGCATTTGTCACTCTCATGTGTTGTTGTAGCTGAAAATGTTTCATTCATTCATTCATTCATTCATTCATTGTCTGCCACTTTATCTGTCACATGAGGGTCGCAGGGCCGCTGGTGCTAATCCCAGCTCACAGAAGGTGAAATGTGGGATAGACCCTGGACACATTGCCAGTCCAACACAGGGCCACACAGAGACACACAACCATTAACTCTCACACTCATGTTCACTTAAGTGTGTTCAGTTAACCCCTGCATGCTTTTGGACGATAGGAGGAAACTGGAGAACACAGAAAACGTGCAAACTCAATTCAGAAAGTCCTTGGAAAGTTAATGTTCTATTCATGTTTCCATTCTTATTTGTGAGATTCTGCAGTTCAGTAAAGACTTTAATGTCTTTATCATCACACACACATCTCTCTTATGTTTACTCTTATTCTTACACTAAGTGAATTACATTACAGTCACCACCAGCCACCTGTTCTCCCACGCTCATCTAATAATGGAGTCACAGTGATTTCCTGCTTCAGCTCAGGCTCTTGGTGCACAGAACAAGCTGCTGCTCTACCTCAGGCTCAAACTCAACCTTGTATTTTGTTTGGCAGGTGAGAAAACCACACAGACACTGTAGACTTATTTTAGTCCAACAGCTCAGAAACGATCACAATAATGTAATATGGCAGTAAACTATGCATTCCATACACATGTCAGGATGTATAAAAAAGGAAGACAGCATAGAAATGTAAATGGTCTGAATTTATATTGTACTCTTGTAGTCTTGATGATCACTCAAATAAGCCACAACCTTCCAGTTGAATAATACGTTTCTACCACTAACCCATGGAACGTGCCACAAACTCTGTTGTGTGACGATGCCTCAATATAAAGCACTGAAACTCACCAAAATGTTTCAAAATGATATTGTAAGCACAATGACATGCGTTAGGTAGTGTGTGAAAAATCTCTGTCTGTCTGTGTCTTTATCGCATAACTGTTGAAGACTTATAACATACAGGTGACCAGTGTGTGCAGTGTGTGCAGTGAAAACTTTGACAGTATTGTTATTATTGTTGTTGGGTAAAAAAGTTAGATATTGGCAGAAATGTGACAGATAGTATGTAACCTGTGAGTTGTTCTGGTAGATTTGGTTTTGGTTTGGCTCTACTACCTTGCCATCTCCTAACCCTTCCTGCCAATCTTTCCCACCAAATAAATCTGTTTGTTGCTCAGCTTTGAGTCTGTGTTTTGGTCCTAACCCCTTGTAACAGTGCGGCTGCTCGTTACCGTGGCGCACAGAGTCACTAAGACGCTCTAAGTGGGGGAAACGCAGGGGTTGTTATGGACAGTGGTCACGCTGTTGAGAGTTGGGTGTCCTGGCAACGGAGTGACAAGTCGGAACACAAGCCTCTTAGAAGAGGAGAGGTACATTCTGAAGCAAGATATAGTGTATCAAGTGAAGGGTGCATATGCGACATTAGTGGTGCCAGGTCCCATGAGGGAAAATGTGATGAGCCTAGCCCACTTCATCCCATGGTCAGGACACCTAGCAAAGTACAAGACACTGGCTAGAATTGGTAGGCGTTTCAGTCAGTCGCACTATGGAGAGTTGGGTGTCCTGGCAACGGGATGCCGCGGCAACACGGATTGGGAGCCGAGCGTTCGGGGTGGCCAACTGAACGTCGGGAGTGACTTTCAGTCTGAGAGAGGATTTGTGTTAGCTGATCAAACAAAACTCACCGCCGTGTAGTGGCGTTGGTTCCGGACCACTGGCAAAAGACCCGACGCAAAGTGTGACAAACATTTAAAGGTGGGGCGCGGTGCGTCACAAAGAAGAGCGAGCCAAGTGAAAAGGACTAGAGGGGTGTTTGGGGAATTATAATATGTAAACAAATATAAAATATTTATTGATGTTATTTTCAATATTAAAATGTTGGAAATTATGTAGGATCAATATTGTGCATGTTTGGGGTTGATTTGTTAGCTGAGGGGATTATAATGGATATAATTGATTTTCATCCTTAATGGTCTGCATCAGAGAATATATATTCCTCTGCTAAAGAGGGGGTGAGGGAGAGTGAGCTCTACAGAGCCTGGGACAACACCTGCACAGAGGTTAATGTCAAATGTATTCATTGATTCTGAGTTTTTTTTGTTGCGTACAAATTGTGTTATTGATTCATCACTTATTTTTTTTGGAGGTTTTTTGTTTCTTTTGTTTTCATTATTTTTTTGCTCCGGACGACCATTTTTGGTGTGCTGCTAAGTAGTAAATAAATTCAGCCATCTACATCATCCTTTTTTGGAGTCCCTGTCTTTTGACACTCGGCCAACCAGGCAACACCCCTACCCAGCACACTCAGAAGCTCTCAGGCAAACACTCTCCAGTCAGGAAAACCTGCTCTGGATAACTCTGTTGCTCTCGCTGGGCAAATGAATGACTTTTCCGCTTGCCTTTCTGCTCTCACAGCCCAGCTCTCCCAGTTGTCTGTCACTCAGCCCCCCTGTGCTACCCGTAGCCATTGCCACCGGTCACCTCCCAATAAAGAGCCTCATACCATAGATCCTGAGCCCTATTTTGGAGATCCACTTAAATGTAAGTCCTTCTTCCTGCAGTGTTCCTTAGTCAGAAAACAGCTTACTATTCTTCATGTGGCGACACAAGGGTTATTAATATGTTATACACGTAATACCGACAACGCCACCTTGGCTTAGGGCCCAAGGACCAGTACTAAAGGTCGACTATTACCTTCAAAACAAAAGGACACTCAGGTTAATTTACTCAGGGAGGGAATGAGACGGAGTTCAAAGATCATGTCTAACATTTTATTATTAAAACAATCACGAGGTTGGCACTGTAACAAAAAAAGAAAGGAGCCCAACTAAAAAAGGGGATGTGGTCTGAGGCTTACCGGCTGGAGGAGGGGTTTGGTAGGGGAAGTGACATCCAAAAGGAAAAGGAGGACACCCCACACACACAGCAAAAGGTGACGTGTAAACAAAGAAAATCTTGAAAAGGGATCACACAGCACACAGAGGACCACCACCACCCAGGAGAACCACCACCACCACCCAGGAGAACTACCACCACCACCCAGCAGAACCACCACCACCACCGTCGACCTTCAGCACTAAGGCGAGAGGAAAACAAAATTAAACGGGCTCAAATTTAAGGAACCAAATGTAAATGATCAATTAATAAACCGAAAAATGTTAAATTAGATTAATAAATCAACCGAACACAAGAAACAAAAGAGTCTCTGGCCAGAGATATGAACTCAACAATTAACCAATTTTAACAGTTTTAACTGAAATTTATCAAATTAACAACATAAATTCAACCATTAATCAGAGAGTAAATAAGTAAACAATTAAACCAAACCTTGCAAGATTGCACTTAAAACACTCACACACACAAACACAAACATATAATTTGCAGTCGTAGTGAGTGGCTGAGAGTTCGGGCAGACTCGTCGCATTCCAGTACGAGTGAGAGCCACACACACCCACACAAAGGAGCACACGTAGCAGCGGGAAACAGGCTGACCACAGGCGGCCGACCGCATCGGAACCAGGCCGTCGGAGCAATAGCCACAGAGCAACAGAACAGCGGCGAAGCAGCAGTAGACAGTTAGCAGCGGCCAAATAGCTGTGATTAATCAGCTGTGTTTACACTTGGCGTTAGCGTTACAGTTCCGGTTATGAGTCCAGGTGCATTGGCATCCCTTCCAAAGAGGGAGAGGGGTGAAGAAATCAGGCGTGGCAGGGAAGACAGCCACCATGCAGCACACAACTCTCCTCTCCATCTAATTCTAAGTTAATTCGATCTCCCACAGCTCCTAATGTCCTCAATTTTATTTGTATAGCGCCAAATCATAACATACTGCCATCTCAAGGCACTGTACATAGACAACATCAAGGAGAGCAGAGAACCCTAACAGTTCACACAATGAGCAAGCACTAGGCATCAGTGGAGAGAAAAAACTTCCTCTTACCAGGAAGAAATCTCTGACAGAACCAGGCTCAGAGATGTGCAGTCATCTGCCTCGACCGATTGGGGTGAAAGGAAAATGGGGGACAGCGGAGAGGTGGAGGACAGAAAGGGGGGAGAGAAGGGACAAGAGGGAGATGAGGTAGAGACAGAAGAGAGAGAGAGACCAGGAGTTTATTTGGAATTTAGTAGTCTGATAGCCAGTGGAAAGTAATTATTTTTGAGTCTGTTTGTTCTGCAGCGGATGCTGCAGAACCTCCTGCCAGACGCCAGCAGGGAGAACAGTCCATGGTGGGGGTGGGTGTGATCAGTGAGGATCTGGTGAGCCCTTGTTAGGCAGCGCTTGTGTGCAATGTCCTGGATGACCAGACGGAGATGCCACTGGTCAGCAGGCTCTCGATGGTCCCTCTGTAGAAGGTGGAGAGGATGGGAGGGGGGAGAGACACCCTTCTCATCCGTCGCAGGAAGTGTAGGCGCTGCTGGGCTTTCTTCACCAGGGAGGTGGTGTGAAGTGTCCAGCTGAGGTTGTCTGTGATGTGAACTCCCAGGAACTTGGTACTGCTGTTAACGCTTTCCGTGCGTTAACTTGTCTCAGGGCTCTCCGTACAGCAGTGGTTTCGAGCCTGAGTGCCTGTTCATCGAGGTGGGGGGTGGCTTTCCTCGGGGGGGTGTTGTTCAGAGCTTCAAATCTCCCAAAGAAGTTGTTGAGCTCATTGAGGAAGCTGATGTCATCTCGGCAGGTTGGGGGTGTGGCTTTGTAGTCTGTGACAGTCTTGAAGCCCTGCTGCCTTGATGGCCCGGTTCAGATTGGCGCTCGCTGTTCTGAGTGCCTCCGCTTCATCGGATTTGAAGGCAGCATTACGTTCCCTCAGGCTTGTGCGCACCTCCTTAGTCATCCACGGTTTCTGGTTGGCCCGTGTGACCATTGTCTTTTCTACTGTGACCTCCTCCATGCACCACTGAATGTAGCCGGTCACAGATGCAGCATACTCCTCCACATCTGTATGTTGACTGTCTGTTGCAGCCTTTCTGAACATGTCCCAGTCAGTGCATTCAATACAGTCCTGCAGTGCAGACATAGATCCCTCAGGCCACACTCTCACCTTCTTCACAGCAGGCTTTTCTCTGGTGAGCAGGGGCTGATATGCTGGAATTAGCATAACAGAGAGATGGTCCGAGGAGCCGAGGTGGGGGCGGGGGACTGCTCTGAAGGCCTTCTTGATGTGTTTTTCCCTCTGGTAGCAAAATCCACATGCTGATGGAATTTTGGAAGAACAGTCTTCATGTTGGCCTGGTTAAAGTCCCCAGCAACAATGAAAACGCCCTCCGGGTGTGTGGTTTGCATGTCACTGATGGCACTGTAGAGGGTACTTAGCGCTTGCTTGGTGTTAGCGCTGGGTGGAATGTACACAGCAACAATGGTGACGGTGGTGAATTCCCTGGGCAGGTAGAAGGGTCTGCATCTCACAATCACAAACTCAATGTCCACAGAGCAATGACTAGAGACCAGCGTAGCGTTGTTACACCAGCTGTTATTAGTGTAGATGCAGATTCCACCCCCTCGGGTTTTACCTGTGAGAACGTGACTCCTGTCGGCTCTGAATGTTGTTAGCCCGTCGAGGCTAATGGCTGCTTCAGGGACAGTTGCGTTTAGCCACGTGTCAGTGAAAATGAGGATGCAGCAGTTTTTTGTTTCCCTTTTGGTGGTTAAGTCCAGCTTCAGATCCAGTTGGCTTTCCAGGGAGCGTACGTTGGCGAGCAGGATGGAGGGAAGCGGCGATCGGAACGGGTTAGCTTTTAGCTTAGCTGTAAGTCCGCCGCGACAACCGCGATTCTGTTTCCTCCCGCACCGCCTCCGGTGTCTCCGTGGGCGGACTGCGCTGGTGGGAGACTCCGCTGCTTTGTAGGCTGCTGGGTCCGACTGGTGTAGCAGACCAAGGCTTTGTAGTGTGGTCCGCGTCTCTAAATGTACGTAGTCAGAAAGACTGAATTTGCGTAAACTAAGCATGACCTGACGGTCATATACCGTTTGTGAGCTGTTCCGCTGAGCAGACAGTAATGTAGATGGCGAATTAAGCGATGTATTGGCTATATTACCGGGAGCCGACGCAGCCGCTGCCGTACAGGGCGCCGCCATCTTGCACAGCCACCCCTGGCTCGTGCTCCACAATCCACACATTGATTGGGCTATTGGTAAAATCATAAATTGGAGCACTAATTGCCACAGTGTTTGCCTGCAGTGTCAGCCCATCCTAGTGTAAATGTCCCTGTCATTTATCCCGACCCCGTCAGAGTTTTTAGTAAGGACAGTGCCCTCTCTCCCACATTTTGCCCATATATTATTTGTAATAAGTGCTTACACATAAATTCACAATACTGAATTCAATGTAATCATGATGAAAAAAAACACATTTGCCATATACTGTAATATCGCCTCATAACAAGCTGTTTAAAGAATTGAACAGTGCACATTTACTCTGGTCTCTGTGAGACCTCCACAGTCAGTTTATTTCAATATGCTAGAAATGAATCACTTTCCGCTGCTTGATGGTCGAGAGAACTGTCCGGGGCGGTAACGTATTGTGTCACTTCCTGTGCTTCCACTGGTGTTACGCTGTGTGCCTTCTGCGCTCTCTGCGGTTTTCTATCTACTGGAACGATCGACTGTTCTAACTGAACAAACGCTCGTTTTTATTACTAATACTAGTACTAAGACTAATATTCTCACCCACTACTTTTGTTCAAACTCTATCGTTTACGTAGATCACGTACGGTGTTTCTCTCTCTGCTAGCGTAAAGTTAGCTTAGCAGCGATGGCTTCTCTCTCTCCCTCTCCCTCTCCTTCTCTCTCCTGTGTTGTGTGCCACATGTTTAGCTACTCCTCTGCCTCCTTTAGCGATAAAAGTACTTGTAAAAAATGTAGCTTGCTGGCTAGGTTGGAGGCGAGGCTTAGTGAAGTAGAAACTCGGCTCCGCACCATAGAAGCTAAATCAGTTAGCCACTCCCCAGTAGTCGGTGCGGACCACATAGCATTAGCTCCCTCAGCAGCTCCCGTGCAGCCGGGAGACAAACAGGGCAGCTGGGTGACTGTCCGCAGTAAGAGGCGTAGTGTTAAGCCTAAGAGTCCTGTCCACCACCAACCTGTTCACACCTCAAACAAGTTTTCCCCTCTCAGCACCACACAGACTGAGAAACCAACTCTGGTGATTGGTGATTCCATCCTGAGGAACGTGAAAATAGCGACGCCAGCGACCACAGTCAAGTGTTTTCCCGGGGCCAGAGCGGGCGACATAGAATCTTATCTGAAACTGCTGGCTACAGATAAACGTACATTCAGTAAAGTTATTATTCACGTCGGCAGTAATGACACCCGATTACGCCAATCGGAGGTCACGAAAGTTAATGTTAAGTCTGTGTGTAGGTACGCACAATCTATGTCGGACAACGTAATTTTCTCTGGTCCTTTGCCCAATGTAACCAGTGATGACATGTATAGCCGCATGTCGTCATTCAATCGCTGGCTGTCGAGGTGGTGTCCAGAAAACAACATTGGGTTTTTAGATAAAACTTCTGGGGGAAACCTGGTCTCATGAGGAGAGACGGCGTCCATCCTACTTTGGATGGAGCAGCTCTCTTATCTAGCAGCTTAGAGCATTTTATTAGAAACCCATGACAAACCAGAGTTGAGACCAGGACACAGAGTTGCAGTCTTTCATGCTTCTCTGTGCTTCTTTACGAGCAGTCACCAATTAAAAACCCCATAGAGACTGTGTCTGTCCCTCGACCTACTAAAGTAAAAACTAAAGTAAATAAAGTAAATAAAGTAAATAAATCAATAACAAACAGAAGAGGAGTTAGACATTCTAACTTAATAAAGATTAATACTAACAATAAAATAGAGTCAAATAATACCACTTTTAAATGTGGACTATTAAATATTAGGTCTCTCTCCTCAAAATCTGTTTTAATAAATGATCTCATTTCTGACAACTGTATTGATTTATTCTGTGTAACTGAAACTTGGTTACATGAAGAAGATTACGTTAGTCTAAATGAGTCAACTCCACCCACTCATGCTAATACCCATATTCCTAGAAGCTCAGGCCGAGGAGGAGGTGTAGCAGCCATTTTTAATACTAGATTATTAATCAATCCCAAACCCAAACTAGGATATTCATCGTTTGAAAGCCTTATTCTTAATCTAGCTCATCCTAGTTGGAAATCACAAAAACCAGTTATGATAGTCACAGTTTATCGTCCACCTGCTCCTTATTCAGAGTTCCTATCAGAGTTCTCTGAGTTCTTATCTGAGTTGGTGCTTAAGACGGATAAAATCATAATTGTAGGGGATTTCAACATCCATGTAGATGTTGACCGTGATAGTCTTAGCTGCGCATTTAACTCGCTGTTGGAATCAATAGGTTTTATTCAACACGTTAATAAACCAACTCATTACCTTAATCACACCCTCGACCTTGTTTTAACTTATGGTATTGATATTGATAACTTAAACATAGTTCCTCAAAACCCTCTCCTTACTGATCATTATTTACTCACATTTAATTGTACAATAATGAACTACAATAACATAAATAAGAAATACAGCTACAGCCGGTGCCTGTCTGATAATAATATTAATACATTCAAAGAGACAGTGCAACCTTTATTTAACTCGGTGCCATATGTCAGTACATCTGAAGGTACCGTTTGTGATTTTACCCCCGCCCTCATAGATAACCTTGTTGATAGTACAGCGGCCTCACTGCGTACTACATTAGATTGTGTTGCCCCTCTGAAAAAGAAGGTGGTGAATCAGATGAGACGAGCACCATGGTTTAACTCCAATACTCGTGCTCTTAAACAGGGGTTACGTAGATTAGAAAGAAAATGGCGTTCCAATAACCTAGAGGAATTTTATATAGCCTGGAAAGATGGTTTTGTAGCTTACAAAAAAGCCCTACACAAAGCTAGAGCTGCCTATTATTCTTCTCTAATTGAAGAAAATAAGAATAATCATAGATTTCTTTTCAGCACTGTAGCCAGGCTGACACAGAGCCACAGCTCCACTGAACCATCTATTCCTTTAACACTGAGCAGTGATGACTTTATGAACTTTTTTGTGAATAAAATAACATCAATTAGAATAAATATTGATCATCTCCTCCCTCATATTGGGACTGACTCATCTTTTAGCACAAGAGCTTTAGAAGCACCAGGTGCACATTTAGACAGTTTCTCCCCTATAGATCTCCCTGAATTAACATCATTAGTTTCATCATCTAAGCCATCAACCTGTCAGTTAGATCCTATCCCCACCAAACTGTTTAAAGATGTCTTTCCTTTAATTAACAGCTCTATATTAACTCAAATTAATCTATCCTTATTAACTGGATATGTGCCCCAAACGTTTAAAATAGCAGTTATTAAACCCCTTCTCAAAAAAGCGACCCTTGACCCAGACATTTTAGCTAACTACCGACCTATATCTAATCTTCCCTTTGTTTCTAAAATCTTAGAAAAAGTAGTTGCTAATCAACTATGTGAATATTTGCGCATTAATGGCCTGTTTGAAGATTTTCAGTCAGGTTTTAGATTAAACCATAGCACAGAAACAGCACTAGTTAAAGTTAGTAATGATCTTCTCTTGGCTTCTGATAATGGTCTAGTCTCTTTACTTGTCCTGTTGGATCTTAGTGCTGCATTTGACACCATAGATCATAATATTCTACTGCAGAGACTGGAGCAGACTCTTGGTATCACAGGTGCTGCCCTCTGCTGGTTTAAATCATACTTCCAGTTTGTTCATGTTAATGATAAAGCCTCACTTCAAACTAAAGTTAATTGTGGAGTTCCACAAGGCTCAGTGCTTGGGCCTATACTTTTTACCTTATATATGCTTCCTCTAGGGAACATTATTAGAAAGCACAACATACATTTTCATTGTTATGCAGATGACACACAGCTTTATTTATCAATGAGGCCGGATGAAATAAATCAGGTTGTTCAACTCCAGGAATGTCTCAGAGACATTAAGTCCTGGATGACCTGTAACTTTCTACTTTTAAACTCAGAAAAAACTGAGGTCATTATACTCGGCCCTAAACACCTCAGAGAAAAACTTTCCGATCACATTGTCACTTTAGATGACATCACCCTGGCTTCCAGTTCCACTGTGAGGAACCTTGGAGTTACTTTTGACCAGGAAATGTCATTTGACTCACACATTAAACTAATTTCCAGAACAGCCTTCTTCCACCTGCGGAACATTAAGAAAATTAGAAACATTCTGTCTTTACGGGATGCTGAAAAACTAGTTCATGCTTTTGTTACATCTAGATTAGATTACTGTAACTCCTTATTATCAGGATGTTCCAACAAGTCTGTTAGAACCCTTCAGTTAATTCAAAATGCTGCAGCACGAGTTCTGACAGGAACTAGAAAGAGAGACCATATAACTCCAGTGTTAGCTTCTCTACACTGGCTCCCTGTACAGTTTAGAATTAAATTTAAAATCCTCCTCCTCACGTACAAAGCACTTAATGGTCAGGCCCCTTCATACCTGAAAAACTTAGTCTTACCTTATCGCCCTAATAGACCACTTAGGTCACAAAATACAGGCTTACTTGTGGTTCCTAGAGTCTGCAAGAGCAGAATGGGAGGCAGAGCCTTTAGTTACCAGGCCCCTCTCCTGTGGAACCAGCTCCCAATGATAGTTCGGGGGGCGGACACTCTCTCTGTATTTAAAGTTAAACTTAAAACTTTCCTTTTTGATAAAGCTTATAGTTAGAGCTGGTTCAGGGAAACCTGGACCAGCTCTTAGTTATGCTGCTATAGAACTAGACTGCTGGGGGATTTTTTATCTGTGGTGCACGCACATTCACTCTCTCACACTCAGGATATGATTTTGACTTTTTATATGTCATTAACCTTGTCTCTTTCTCTCCCTAGTTTGTGTATTTCCTTCCTTCCCTCTCTCTCTCTCTCTCTCTGTATTCTCATCATGCAGGTTGCGGGACCAAGATCCAGTTTTCGAGGCTACCCACATCATCACCATTATTATTGTGCTATAATTAAAAAGTCAATATCATTAATTGTATTAACTTGTAACTTGATACAGTTGTTGTGTATCTGCTCCTGGTCTCTCTCTCTCTTCTGTCTCTACCTCATCTCCCTCTTGTCCTTTCTCTCCCCCCTCCCCTTTCTGTCCTCCACCTCTCCTCTGTCCCCGATTTTCCTTTCACCCCAACCGGTCGAGGCAGATGACTGCACATTTCTGAGCCTGGTTCTGCCAGAGATTTCTTCCTGTTAAGAGGGAGTTTTTTCTCTCCACTGATGCCTAGTGCTTGCTCATTGTGTGAACTGTTGGGGTTCTCTGCTCTCTTTGATGTTGTCTATGTACAGTGCCCTGAGATAATGTATGTTATGATTTGGCGCTATACAAATAAAATTGAATTGAATTGAATTGAATTGAATTGCTTCACCTGCAACTCACCTAACGACAGGGATGCTCTTGCTGCACAGCAGCTGTCGAAGATTCGATGTCTGTCTGATGTCAGATTCAAGCGGAGATCAGGCAAGTGCTAATAATCCAGTTTCACACAAATAAGTTGTTGGAAAATGCATCACATTCAGATCTTCCGCTGCTTTTTCACCACTACAACCATCTCTTTGGAGGCAGGCAAAAATAAATCTTACCCCATGGTGTGCAGTGTCCAATTGTTTGCAATCATCTTTGCTGGCGCTACACTGCCATGGCTTCTTAACTCCCAGTGACATATGTTAATTAAATTGCTTTCCTTCCTCGAGGCTTGGATGAATGATCCATGTTTAGAGTTAAGATAGCGGAGCAACTTATTTTCAGACCTCCGTTGTCCTCTGGTCCCACACAATCTCAGTGACATGTACTCACTTGAGTCTTTCTTTTTGTTGTGACGGAATTTCATGATTCGCTTGACTCTTCATTAACAGCTTTCCTTTTTCCCTGAAAGCCACCACTCCATCTTGCCTGACCCAGCACGCAATGAAGTCATCCATCAATTATGATTCCCTATCAGTAATGAACCTCTAGAAGTCTTATTCACTTTGATCCTAAGTCTATCTGTTCCAATACTTTTGCTCTCCTGAAAATGTTGTGTTCTGTTACAAATAATGCAAAAAATTGTGTATCAGATCCAGATGTAAATATCTGGAAATAAAAGCTGAAATGTTCATCTTTTGTCTCACATTCATTTGATCCTTTTGATCTCAAACCCAAATGTTTTCAGTCTATGGCAAAATGAAAAGAATTGGCCTCACTGTTCCAATACTTTACGAGGGCACTGTATTTCATAATGGAAACCTGAACCAATAACCCACATGTTTACCAATCCATAGGCTTTATTTACATTTTATTACTGAACTACATTTATCACAAGGTCTCACTCACGGCGCTGTCCAAGGTGCTGATATGGCTCGTTCCATATCCCAGCCACAGGTGTAGGAAGACGTTCAATAAATCCAGTAAAACTAAACAGGAATATTATTAATACTAGGTTTTTTTATTTGGCAGAGAAACAACAACAATAACTTCTCTGTCCACTTCTTGCACTCTAACAAAAAGAAATGGTCAAACAACCTTGACCAAAGCCAACTTGCTGGATCATGTTGAGCCGGGGGTATGTGAGGCTGTAGAGTGGGGGGCCCTCTGTATGAATTCAACTTTTTTTCAATTAAATTTTATTTATATAGCCCAGCATCACACAATCACACAAAACAACACAATTTGCCTTGAAGGGCTTTACAGTCTGTGCAGCAAGTGACACCCTCTGTCCTTAGACCCTCTGTCCTTAGACCCTCACATCAAGTGAGGAACAGGGAAAAAATAGGAGAGCCACAGAGGAGGGATCCCTTTCCCAGGATGGACAGATGTACAGTAGGTGTCACATGTACAGAAACAAGCTCAGTAGATTACAAACAAACAACATATTTACAAAGAGAGGAAAGAGAAGGAACCACTGAGTCTACCACTGTTAAGTCAGCTAAGTTTGAACGGAGACTTTAACTGTGTCTATCTGAAACTGCGTATAAAGCTGGTCATGATTGAACTGGATTATTGGAATTACATTGAGAAAACCCCATTCACATGAAGGGAAACAAATGTTTGTTTGTTTTCTTAGAATTTATTTTTAATAGTCCAAACATAAATAAATCATATCAAATCATATTTTAGTCAAAATCTTTGGACATATAAACATATGAAGTTGATCAGCCACAACATGATGATGTGGGAAAGAACCAAGCTTTAACACCAAAGCTCGGTTAAGGAAAGATCAGTGAGCAGCAGTATGGCTTTATGCTAAGAGATGTGATTTTTGCTTTGAGAGGGTTGGTGGAGACGTACAGACGTTAGAGGGAGTTGCACTGTGTCTTCATGGAACTAGAGAGAACTTATGGTGCTTATGGTATCAGGTGCCAAGAGAGGAACTGTGGTATGTGAAGGTGGTGCAGGACATGTATGAGGACAGTGAGACGGTGGTGTGGTGTGAAGCTTGAATGACAAATGGGTTCAAGGTGGAAGTGGTACTATATCAGGGATGAGGTCAGGCAGGAGTCTCCATGGACTATGTTGTGTGCAGATATTGTGATCTGTAGTGAGTGCATAAGAACATCGTTGCAGTAAAATACTGCATAATGAAAAATACAAAAATAGGAATATAAGAGACACTATTAAATATAAATAAGAACATAAATATGTACGAAAAGATTTGAAAAAAGTTAATACATTTACATAAATTAAAAAATACAATTTACATCTTTCACTACAAACACATAGAAGAAAAGTAATCTTTGTAAATTGTTGCTTTCTAAAGACAAATCATTTCCTTGTGCTCTGATTATTCTTTTTTTCTTCATTATCTTTTTCTTTCACTTACTTTTTGAGTGCACTTGTGAGGGCCTTGCCATGTACACAAACTCACCAGGACCACAGGGACCTGCAGTCTGACTGAGGTTTAGCGCAATCCAATGAATTTAGCAGGATTTATAGGCAAACATCCATTTTCACATTTTGTGCTCCCACTAGCCACAGGCTGGTATTTGAGGTTATCTACCAGTTACCTGCTGCCCAACTGTGCCTGCTGCAGAAGGACAGCCATGGTCTGTCTGCCAACAGTGACGAGAGATGCTTTCAGTGTTGCAGAGAAAAATAATACATCACTTGAGCTTATTGTATAATTAAAAACACTATAGCCTTCAGACACAACCATGAGATGCATTAGACATGTAATGTCTATGAAGCTGATATAAACTGGGCTTCAAAAATAAGATGAAGGGTTAGGGTTAGGTAGATGAAAGGAAAAGGAAGATGAAAGTTCAAACATTTGGTGCTGACCGATGTGATAAGACACATTCATTTGTGAATAATAATATATTGAGGAAACTCTTGTAATAAATAAGAATTGTTTTCTGGTCAAATGAGACAGCTGTTTGATGAATTACTCCAGTGCATTTCCCAGTCAATTGGCATTTGAAAATCAAGCCAAAAATGTAAACCACTGAAAACCCTGATGACTTTGATATGTGGTAAAATGATTCATTTAAAATGTCCCTGTTGACTTGTGTGTCGTGTGGATGGAGCAGGCACATCACACATCAGTGTCTGTCATTGTGGCTCTTCTGGCGTCTCTATCCACTTAGCCATGAATGTGAGGAACATCTGTCTGTTTGTCTGTTAAACTCATTCAAATGACTCAAGGCCAGTGTGTGTGCAGTGCTGAATCGGACGTTGTTTGGATGAGAATTGAAAGAGATATTCTGTTGATTTTGTGGAATTTCTATGAATCTGTACAATTACTTACTTAAAAAGAAGGCACACATTGAGTCAATGTACATTTATTTTACATTTTATTAAATAATGCACAGTAGGTTCACAACTAAGAGAAGAACCTACCTACAATTGTGTTTTATTAGGCACAGTTAGAGATTAAAAAACTGAGGCATAGGCATTTTTAACCTTGGAAATATCAACTTAACACACTTATACATTTGCTCATTCCCTAATGTCTTATGTGTTTCTGCCAGAGGTAAAGTAACATGACAGTAAGATACACATTAAACTCCCGCAGGCACAGTGTGTCTTGCGAGAGTCTTTTAAATTTGTAACAACACAGCAGCTTCGTTAAAACCAATTCATCACATTACAATTCTGTGTTCTATCAGAAGCCAAGAACGACCATCATCCCTACTATATTTTTTTCATTCTTTTATCTCGAGATCACAGAATAACCAATTCATTATCTCTGGAGTAGTAACGAGTATCTGCTTCCTGGTAAGTGAGGCTGGTTCGGTGTAATAATATTAATAATAATTATTATTATTACACTGATGATGTCATCAGTATACCTCACCACTCCTCTCAACACTGTAGCGCCTCCTGGTGCAGGCACTAGTCCGGGCACATCCGGTTGCGTACATTCAACCACAGAAGAAGAAGAACTACTCTCGTTGTAGCTGCTGAGATATAGAGCATCCACCGTGCAATATATGTAAGTAGACCTCCATAACTAACATATATGTGACCATGAAAACAAGTTAATATATGTAAGTAGACCTCCATAACTAACATATATGTGACCATGAAAACAAGTTAATATATGTAAGTAGACCTCCATAACTAACATATACGTGACCATGAAAACAAGTTAATATATGTAAGTAGACCTCCATAACTAACATATATGTGACCATGAAAACAAGTTAATATATGTAAGTAGACCTCCATAACTAACATATATGTGACCATGAAAACAAGTTAATATATGTAAGTAGACCTCCATAACTAACATATACGTGACCATGAAAACAAGTTAATATATGTAAGTAGACCTCCATAACTAACATATATGTGACCATGAAAACAAGTTAATATATGTAAGTAGACCTCCATAACTAACATATATGTGACCATGAAAACAAGTTAATATATGTAAGTAGACCTCCATAACTAACATATACGTGACCATGAAAACAAGTTAATATATGTAAGTAGACCTCCATAACTAACATATATGTGACCATGAAAACAAGTTAATATATGTAAGTAGACCTCCATAACTAACATATATGTGACCATGAAAACAAGTTAATATATGTAAGTAGACCTCCATAACTAACATATACGTGACCATGAAAACAAGTTAATATATGTAAGTAGACCTCCATAACTAACATATACGTGACCATGAAAACAAGTTAATATATGTAAGTAGACCTCCATAACTAACATATACGTGACCATGAAAACAAGTTAATATATGTAAGTAGACCTCCATAACTAACATATACGTGACCATGAAAACAAGTTAATATATGTAAGTAGACCTCCATAACTAACATATACGTGACCATGAAAACAAGTTAATATATGTAAGTAGACCTCCATAACTAACATATACGTGACCATGAAAACAAGTTAATATATGTAAGTAGACCTCCATAACTAACATATACGTGACCATGAAAACAAGTTAATATATGTAAGTAGACCTCCATAACTAACATATACGTGACCATGAAAACAAGATAATATATGTAAGTAGACCTCCATAACTCACATACATGTGACCATGAAGACAAGTTAATATATGTAAGTAGACCTCCATAACTAACATATACGTGACCATGAAAACAAGTTAATATATGTAAGTAGATCTCTATAACTAACATATACGTGACCATGAAAACAAGTTAATATATGTAAGTAGACCTCCATAACTAACATATATGTGACCATGAAAACAAGTTAATATATGTAAGTAGACCTCCATAACTAACATATACGTGACCATGAAAACAAGTTAATATATGTAAGTAGACCTCCATAACTAACATATATGTGACCATGAAAACAAGTTAATATATGTAAGTAGACCTCCATAACTAACATATATATGTGACCATGAAAACAAGTTAATATATGTAAGTAGACCTCCATAACTAACATATATGTGACCATGAAAACAAGTTAATATATGTAAGTAGACCTCCATAACTAACATATACGTGACCATGAAAACAAGATAATATATGTAAGTAGACCTCCATAACTAACATATACGTGACCATGAAAACAAGTTAATATATGTAAGTAGACCTCCATAACTAACATATACGTGACCATGAAAACAAGTTAATATATGTAAGTAGACATCCATAACTAACATATACGTGACCATGAAAACAAGTTAATATATGTAAGTAGACCTCCATAACTAACATATATACGTGACCATGAAAACAAGTTAATATATGTAAGTAGACCTCCATAACTAACATATACGTGACCATGAAAACAAGTTAATATATGCAAGTAGACCTCCATAACTAACATATACGTGACCATGAAAACAAGATAATATATGTAAGTAGACCTCCATAACTAACATATACGTGACCATGAAAACAAGTTAATATATGTAAGTAGACCTCCATAACTAACATATACGTGACCATGAAAACAAGTTAATATATGTAAGTAGATCTCCATAACTAACATATACGGGACCATGAAAACAAGTTAATATATGTAAGTAGACCTCCATAACTCACATATATGTGCGATACCAACATTCTATGTCACCTTTAAAAGGCACATTGCATCTCAGGTGGTGCAAATTGACTCCACTAATGTATCGGGAGGCTGCTGGATTAAACATTTTTATATAGTAGTTGGTTCCCTGCAACCCCATGAAAACCATGAAACAGTGGTCTGTGAATCAGTATATTTGTATATTTTGTCAATTAATATCACTTGATTTTTACAACCCCAGTGTTTCTGCATTCTTTTCCTCGTCTCAGCACAGCACAGTTGCTAACTGTCAGTACTATTTACTGCTGCTCTGTTTGCTGATGTTTGCATCTTCACAACATATGAATCTGAAAACACAGTGAGTGAGGGAAGCCACAAATGCAGGCTTAATCCCTTTGTATGCTTTCTGCCGTGTTCTCCTTCCCCACACATTCACTGATAACCCCACTTTTTGCTTTCTCTTTGTTTTCGCCACCACCGTTCTTCATGATCTGGAGCTTAGCACCGGGGTCATCGATCGCTCGCTCTCAACTTCTGATCCCACAGTATTTTCAGTGAAGATCACAAACACAACCTAACAAATGTCTCTGAAAGTCATTGATCCACTAGGAGCCATTAGCCTGTTCAATGCACGTTTTTGATCTGAATGGTTGTGTGCTATCCTGTGATATTTGAAGTCCCACTCAGGCTCCTTTGGGGGAAAAAAAAACACAGCACTCAGGTTTTGGGAAATTGGTGATTCAACTGAACAGATAAAAAAAGATGGACTTTTATATCTGTTCTGCACATGAGTGGATTTTTCCTGCAGAGTCGTGCTTTTTACCCGACAGTGTCAGGTTTGTTTTTAAGATTGAACACATTTACTCACCTGAAAACTGCTGCACTCTTGGTGAAAACAACACTCTTTGTTTTCCTCAGACCACGTCTATTCAACATCTACATGCTGCCTCAGCTTATAACGTAATTAGATCATCTCTTCTCACACCTATGCAGATGACACACAACTTCATATTTCAGTGTCATCACATGACTGCAGTCCCTTACTTTCACTCAGTAAGTGTATTCATCAAATCAGTGAGTGCAGGGAGGGAGGGAGGGAGGGAAGGGGGGTGAGAGAGAGAGAGAGAGGGAGAAAAAAAGAGAGAAAGAGAGCGAAAGGGAGAGAGAGCGAGAGAGAGGCCCCCCCACCCAGGGTCGACCCAAGGGAGTCGGCGGCGACAAGACCACGGACAGAGGCCAAGCCACCCCACACCCAGGCAGGCCCAGGATCCCCGCACCCAGAGCCCGCCAGCGCCCGAGGGCAGGGCCAGCCCACCACTGGTTCCCTGCAACCCCATGAAAACCATGAAACAGTGGTCTGTGAATCAGTATATTTGTATATTTTGTCAATTAATATCACTTGATTTTTACAACCCCAGTGTTTCTGCATTCTTTTCCTCGTCTCAGCACAGCACAGTTGCTAACTGTCAGTACTATTTACTGCTGCATCTTCAGACCGCCCACCGAGGAGGTAAGGCCAGAGACGCACCCCAGTCACCCCCACTGCCCCCCAGAAGCCGACCGCACGCCCCCCAGCCCAGGGAGGGACAGGCGGAGGCCCACGTAGGGCCACCAGCCAAGGGGGCCCCCAGAGACGGAAGAGAGGCAGACCCCCAAGCCGGTCCAGGGCAGATTCCCCAGGTAGAGGCGGGCCAGTGGTCCAAGGACCTGCCGGGGACTGCGGTACCCCGGAGAGGGGTCCCCCGACATCTAGGAGCGTCTGCGCCCACCGACGACCCCCGCTGGGTAAGCAGACCGCCGCCCACCACAGCATCTTCAGGGAGGTGTGTCATGATGGGCCACAGCCATGCCTCCCGGACACCCCCCAGACCGAGCGCAGGGGACCAGATCCCCCACATCCATCGATGCCCCCCGTCCACCACTGCTGCCCCCACCCAGATCACCAGTCCCAACACGGCCGGGGGGTGAGCAGGAATCGGGCGCTCAGGAGCGCCCACGACCACCACCCCCCACCCCAGCCCACCGGCGAATGATTTGGAGGTGTGTGCGTGTGTGTGGTGTGTGATATGAGGTATGCTGGTATCTAATGTGCAGTTAAAATGGCGGGGGGAAATGTGGCACGGGCGCCCCACTGCTGGCAGACAGTGGAGCCGTCGACGTGTCTCTCGCCCACCAGGCCCTAATGTCTAACATGCGATAAAATTAGGGGGAGAGTGGCAGATCATCGGGGGGAACGGAGAGCCCCATTGTGTGATGGTCCCACCCCCCGACCCCCCATCAGCTCAGCCACACCCTATTGCGTCTATTAAGAAGTGCAATAGTCTCGGAAAGAGAGCTTTGTGAGTGTTGGAGGAAAAGTAATACATCATCAGCATAGAGGCTTATTTTGTGATGTAGTTTTGTTGTTTGAATACCTTTGATATTTTTGTTTGCGTGAATAGTCACTGAGAGTGGTTCAATAAAGATGGCAAATAGTGATGGAGAGAGTGGACAGCCTTGTCTGGTGCCTCTCTGGAGAGTGAAGCTTGGAGAAGTTTGATCATTTGTTCTGACAGAGGCAATGGGTGAACTGTATAAAGCTTTGATCCAGGAGATGAAGTTTTCTCCGAATCCAAATTTTTCCATTGTGGCAAGTAGGAATTTCCAGTTTACTCTACTTTTTCTGCATCTAGTGAAACCACTGCTGCTCTAAATGTATTGATAGTGCAGTAGTCTATTATATTTACTAATCTGCGCGTATTATTAGTTGAATGTCTATCCTTAATGAATCCTGTCTGATCTGGGTGGATTATGAAGGGGGTGATTTTTTCCAGTCTCCTTGCTAAGGCTTTGCAGATGATTTTAAGATCTGCATTTATGAGTGAGATGGGGCGATAGCTGGATGGGAGTGACGGGTCTTTCTCAGGTTTGAGGTGGAGACAGATATGTGCTGTATTTCTGTGTGTGGGGAGAGTGTTACTTTCCTTGATTTTTATTATCATTTTATAGAATGTTGGTGCTAGTATGGACCAGAATGTTTTGTAGAATTCCACTGGAAATCCGTCTGGTCCTGGGGCTTTCCTGTTTGGCATATGGTGTAGGGCCTCATTTAGTTCAGCTATTGTGATATGGGACTCCATAGACTTAACCTGTTCATTATTAACTTTTGGTAGATCTATGGAGTTTAAAAATGTGTTTATGTCTGTACTTGATGAGTTATTGTTTGATGAGTATAAGTTTTTATAGAAATCTCTAAAAATTTTATTTATTTCTTCCGGTGCATGGGTTAGTTTACCGTCTGAGTCTTTTATAGAGTGGATAGTTGTTTTTCGTTGTTTAATTTAAATTGGTTAGCTAGGTATTTACTGGATTTATTGTTATGTTTAAAGTTTTCCAAGCGTAATCTCTCCAGTTGGAACTGCGTTTTTCTTTCTATTATTTTGTTTAATTCGAGTTTTAATTTTCTTACATTATTCAGCAAGTTCTCATCTTTGGATGCAGTATAGGCAGTCTCTAATGTTTTTATTTTATGTTGTAGTTCTAATTCCAGTAAGTTTTCTTTTTTCTTTTTAAATGAGGAGTATGATATTATTCTACCCCTCATAACTGCTTTCGCTGCCTCCCAGAGGACATCTGGTTGTGTTCCTGGCAGGTCGTTTGTTTCTAGAAATATTAACCACTCTTTTTCAAAGTATTTGATGAAATTTGGATCATCTAGTAATGATGTATTAAATCTCCAGTTTCTGATTGGTGGTGTGATGGCCTTATTAGTTATCTTTAGTGAAACTGGTGCATGGTCACTAATGGTGATAGGGTGAATCAAAGTGTCTGTGACGTCTGATAGAATTGAGCTGTTGGTGAGAAAGAAGTCAATTCTAGAGTAGGAATTGTGTACAGGTGAGAAGAAGGTGTATTCTTTATCAGCTGGATGACAGGAGCGCCAAGCATCACAAAGACCATAATCACTCATGTATTGTTTAAGTGTTTCTGTTGATTGCCAGTTCCGTGTTGTTCCTGCCTTACTGAGCCTATCAAGTTCTGGTCCCCTCCTATTATCAGTGTTGTGTCTAAGTGAGTGGACAGTGAGGAGACCATATATAAATATATGGTCCAAATGTCCATCGACATTAGGACCATATATGTTAGATATACAGAAGTCTGTATTATTGATTAATAAGTGAAGTATTATAAATCTACCTTCTGGGTCTATCATAGTGTTCTTATGTATGAAGTTTAATTTTCTAGTGATCATGATGGCGACTCCTCTCTGTCTAGAGTTGTAGTTTGCTGTGTATATGTGGGGAAATTGTGATGAGGTGAGCTGGCAATCTGACTTAGCTAGGTGAGTCTCTTGTAGTAAGACAATGTCCGCTTGGAGACTATTTAGGTGGTTGAGGACTTTATGTTTTTTATGTTTCGAGCCAATTCCAGTGACAAGCCTGAGTGTATTCATCTTATTAACCATATCTACTTATCTAGTGTAGCCTGTGTGTGTTTTCTGTGCATTTGCACAGGCTGATGTCTAACACAGGGTGTGTGTGCTCCCACGTATGCATGTGTGTGTGTGTGCCTGTCTGTCAGCCTATGTGCGAGTGCTGTTGTCTAGGATAAGGTATGTGTGTGCGTGTATGCATGTGTGTGTGCTACAGCCTGTATGTGGATGTGTGTGTATGTGTCTACGCGCTTGTAACGTGTTTGTGTGTGTATTATGTGCATGTGTGTGCGTCTGTCTGTCTGATAAACTGCAATACTACAGCTTGTATGTGGATGTACATATGTGCGTGAGTTTACGTGTTCAGCATGTGTATGCATGTATATGTGTGTGTGTGAGAGAGAGAGTGCATGTGTTTGTGCTGTTATATGCAGGGGCCTCGTTTTGATGTGGTCATTAATTACAGGATACATGTTGTAGATTGTGACATAGTATACTCTAGAAATACATGAACATAGAAAAACATAAAAACATAAACATGAAAAACACATAGAGGGATACAGTGACAGAAATAACCAACCAAAGTCCAACAATATTCTTACCGTGTTGTGTTTTTTTACCTTGGTGTACGTTACGGAGATGTGCAGTGATTGTGAATTTAGTGGCGGATTAAATGAGGGAGCGGGGGAATAATGTTAATGTGGATTTAATTATGGTTTTATTCTATTGATTTAATGTGGGCGATATATCGGTTTACTGTGTGTTTAGTAGAGCCAGGGGGTTACCTCTTTGTCCCGGTATATCTGACCGTTGACATAGAGCTTGTCCACTGCTATTACTGGATCCGCCGTCAATGAACTCTCTTCTCACCGGGAACAGTCTCCTGCGTCGCTCCAGGATCTCTTTCGGGAACTGGTCGTTTACGCTCCTCGCAGCTCCCTGCCTCGACTCTTGACCAACTCCTTTTGTTTAAACTGTTCGAATTTGACAACAATCGGACGTGGTCGCTGGCCTTCCTGTCTTCTCCCTCCTAGACGATGGGCCCGGTGGAACGAAATGCTTTTGACGGTGTCTGCCGGGAGTTTGAGTTGATAATAAAGTTCTTTAGTGTCGCTTCTGCATCTTCCTCGTTTTTTTCCGGGATCCCAGAGAAAACTAGATTGTCTCTCATACTGCGTGCCTGTAGATCAATAATTGTGTCCTTCATGTGAGTATTTTTGTCTCTGAGGCGCCTCGTTTCCTCAGTGAGGGTTTTAACCGACCCTTTAAGTGCGTCGTTTTCCGCCGCGAGCTGGGACACCTGTTGCTGGCTGAACTCTAGAGATTCTCGCAGTGATTGGAATTCCTTGTGCAAGACCTCTACCAGAGAAAGTCGGGCATCGAAGGTGTCCAGCTTCGCGTTTATGGAGGTAAGGATCTCCATAAATTCGCTGTCGGATGATAAGGCTGTTCCAGGGGAGTCCTCCGGGCGACTGCGTTTGGAGGAGGGGGTAACCGCTGGTTGTTTTGGTTTCCCATTAAGACTCGATGAAAGTACTCCTCCAGATCCTCCAGTCTCCTTTATTTGCCCTCTTTAGTGCAGAAAAGGAGATGTGACTGACAAGTATTTTTTCCTCTTGAAAGTATACGATGTGGAAATGTTTGGGCTAGACGCGCACCGCCATGTTTTGGTTTGATTGCACAATCTCGCAAAGTCTCGCGATACTACCACATCTCCTTTCTTAAATGTTCTTAAATTCTTAAATAATCTTCTTAGTTAGCATAAATGCACTTCGTATTGGTAATTCACACTTTTCTCTCGCATGATTTTAATGGAATTTAATATCTTGCTTTTATTATGATTCCTGTAATTTCAATGTTTTGATTAGTGTCATTTTAATGTCTTTATTTCTATGATTTTCATAATGTATTTCTATGCACTGTTTATGTTTAGTGCTATACAAATAAACTTGCCTTGCCTTATACAGTAAATTTCTGCTTCATTAGCTCTCTGCCTAATGAGCTTATCATCAAGTAAAGGTATGTCATGTGAAATAAGATTGCTGCAACCGAGGTCACCCTCAAAACCATTCTTGGTCAGACTCTGAAAGTACAGGTAAATCAATGGCCTGAATCTACTCCCTGACAGAGCTAAACTGGCTGTAATGGATGTCGACCCCTGGGACAATCTCGAAAATTAGCTATGGGGGTAGAGTGTAGCACGGGTGAACCCAACATTGACAGCAGGGACATTGTTCCTCGCCGTGCGGCTTCGTAGAAAAATGTTTAACCTCTGAAATAGAAGTAGCACACACACACACACACTGTTGTTGTGATCATGTGATCTACATGCATCCAACACGCAGAGCCCACGTGATCACAACGAGCGCTGCTGGATAGAAGAGCTGGAGCGGAATGGACTGTTGTATTGGAGCGTTTATATTGGAGATTTTAGAAGCAGACTGATATAATCCGATACTCGTTTTTTGGGTGATATCGGACCGATATCTGATATCAATATCGGATCGGGACATTCCTATTGCTAGGCCATTAGCAGCATGTCTATGGACACCATAGACTCTGTATCAAGAAGGCAGTTCACAATTAAACCCCCTTAGTGGCCTGCACGGTCCTGACATGTTTTCAGAAATTTCAGCTGACCTGCTTATCACAGGTTGGCTCGTCGTCATCAAGGGTTGTAATGAGTTTGAACTTACTCCAGTAATTTGTCTTTCTCCTCCTGTTCTCTATGATCTTCAGTTCAGCATCTCTAATGATTATTTCTGTGTCCAGGTTTGGTCTTTTTGTTGTTCTCCATTATCCAAACCTTGTCACCAGTGTAGATTCTGTAGTGGTACGTCACTAAAATGAGTCCGGGTTACCACAAAACACAACTCACGCCGCCCCTTGGATGGGTCTCTCGTTCGCCTCCAGTGCATTTATCTGTACTGAGGAAGGTGTCACCCAACGACAATAATTACCATAACTCCCAGAGTTTTAACCCGATTTCCACATGGTTTAGTTTGGTACAAACGACAGAGATGTAGTTATGATACAGGACGCTATCACACATTAAAAATGTGTGCTTTCATGTTGAAATACTTTGTATTATGCTTGTAGAACTTTCTAGCAGGCAAAGCTATTTGTCTTTCATTCTATTAATCTGTTCATTGTTGTAACTGGTATCAAAGCACCGTTGCCTTTAAAGTGCCTTTAAGGTGCATCGTCAAAGCCATGTTTTGTTATATATTGCCTTCGTATGCGCCTTTGTAAATCTATCTATCATTAGAACTTGTACGACTTGTCGCTTTTACAAACTAACTGACTGTCTAACTGATGTCTAACTGACTGTCTAACTGATGTCTAACTGACCGTCTAACTGACTTCAAACTAACTTCAACTTAACTTAACTGTTGCTTAACTGAGTATGTGGAATAAACCTTCAGAAAGACAGTCGAGTTGTGCCCGCCGTACTTGTTCTGGTTACCCTTTCCAGAAGGGAGCATTGGGCTGGAAAGACCAGCCAGCAGAAATCTGGACAGTTGTAAAACCGACAAGTCGTACAAGTTCTAATGATAGATAGATTTACAAAGGCGCAACTGGCTGGAAAGACCAGCCAGCAGAAATCTGGACAGTTGTAAAACCCCATCAGAGATTAACTGGTGAACCTGTCCTAATTGCCTTGCATGGAGTAAAAACATTCAAAGAGATAATACAAACAAAAAGGTACCTTGTAGCAATAAAGGTCTGGACTCCGCAAAAGACTTTGAGGCTTCGCCAATTGATCTGCTATGGGTTGGACACCATCGCGAGAGTGAGTCACTTAGTGACATCAGAGCGCTTGGAGAAGTTCTTCTCGGGAGTTGAACCGGGAGAGCTGACTCGCCCAGAAAGCATCGAGCTACTAATCGGCGCTGGAGAAAGCTCCCTAGCCCCAAACAAATTGCAAGAAATCGGTAATTTGGTGTTGTGGGATGGCCCTCTGGGCAAAACTGTGAGTGGCAGGCACCCTCGCCTTATTGAAAAAGTAAGGGCGACCGAACAGTACCTAAGAACGGCTATGTGCAATAAAGAGATCCTTGAATGGCTGAGATGGGATAGCATTGGCGCCGCCTGCAACCCTGCCTGTGGCGGGTGCCGTTGTGGAAAGTGCCCACCGGGAGGGAAGGAGATGACTCTTGCCGACGAAAGGGAGCTTGAAGTGATAAAGGCAGGCTTAACCTTTAAAGAGAGTGACACTCACTGTAACCAGCCGCACTGGGACGCAAAGTACCCCTGGAAAGAGAACCCAGCATCCCTTCCCAACAACAGGAAGGCCGTAGAAGCGACGTTCCTGAGGATGGAGAAGCAATTAACAAGGGATCCCCTTTGGATCCTACACGAGGCAGATTCACGAGATGGTGAAAAGAGGAGCTGCAGTCAAGCTTACCAAGGATGTGATGGACAGCTGGAAAGGCGCCGTGTGGTGGGTGAGTCACCTAATTGCACCAAACCCCCATTCTGTAACCACGCCTGTGCGCCTTGTCTGGAATGGTAGCCAAGAATTCAGAGGAGTGAGCCTAAATAGTATTTTGCTCAAAGGTCCGGACGTACTCAACCCCATCAGAGCAGTTCTCCTCCGATTTAGGGAAGGTAGACATGCCGCCATTGGCGACATCGCCAAGATGTACAACTCGGTGTGGTTGGAGGAACAAGAAGTCCATGTACACCGATTCCTGTGGAGAGACTCTCCTTCTGATGAAATTGAGGATTATGCCGTTGTAAGAGTGAACATGGGAGACAAACCCGCTGGGTGCATCGCACAAGTGGCCATGCGGGAGACTGCAAAGCTACCCCAATTCACCGACATGGTGGAGGAGAGGAGGGTCATCGAAGAGGACGCTTACGTCGATGATCTTCTCGTGTCACACAACGATTCACAACACTTAGACAAGATTCTAGAGAGAGTGGAGAAGATCCTGGGAGCAGGAGGCTTTTACCTCAAGCCTTGGGTCCGGTCTGGTCAAAGTGGGAGGAAGGACGAGGCAAAGCCCGACCAAATGACGCTGGTGTTGCCCAACCAGTTGAGGGAGGAGGACAACAAAGCGTTAGGGGTGGGTTACCTTGTGCAAGAAGACAAACTCTTTGTGATGGCCTCCATTAATTTCTCCAAAAGAAAAAAGATGAGAACCGGAATTGACCTTACCGAAGGGGAAGTGGAGGAGAAAACACCAAATCCATTAACTCGTCGCGTCCTACTGAGTCAAATTGCTGGATTGTATGACCCCATCGGTCTGATAACACCTGTGAAACAGAAAGGTGTCATTCTAGTGAGGAAGGCTTTCCAGGAAGCTGGCAAGCTCTCTAAGGACGAGTCCCTCTCTAACGAACTCAGAGGAAAAGCAATCGAGCTGTTTAAGGAGTACATTACATTACATTACATTACATGTCATTTAGCAGACGCTTTTATCCAAAGCGACTTACAATGGAATCAAGTACAATTTAGCCAGGGGTGGAATCGAACTTGCGACCATGATGTCTTTGGTACACAAGGTAGGGTCTTAACCACTGAGCCACTCCACCCGCTTAGGGAGCATCAAGTTCCACAGAAGCCTCACACCCCCCGGCTGGAGGGGCGAGCCCTGGGGAATCACATTCTCTGACGGAAGCTGTGAATCTTACGGCGCTGTACTGTATCTGCGATGGGAAACGTCAGATGGTGTAGTTACCCGGTTAGTGGACTCAAAAGCCAAGTTAACCCCCTTGAACCAGAAAGGTGACGCTGTCAAAGCCGAAACTTGTGGGGCTGTCTTCGCCGCACGCCTGAAGGAATACATGCTGAAGCATGGACGATTGGCTGTAGAAAAGTGGTACCACTTCATAGACAGTCAGACTGTGCTGGGAGCCATCCAGCGAGACAGTTACGGATTTCAAACATTCTTTGCAAACAGGGTCGGGGAGATCCAGAAGGCTGGGCCCGTAACTGATTGGTGGTGGATCCCAGGTGAAGTCAACGTCGCTGACCTCGTCACAAGAGGGTGTTCACCCGAGCAACTAGATGAAAACTCCACGTGGCAGAACGGTCCCAAGTTCTTGTCTAGTCCAGTTAAGGATTGGCCTATGAAATCTGCAGCAACAGTGGCAGCTGAAGCTAGAGAAACAGTGAACGGACTCCAAAGAAAAGCTTTTACAGCGGTCCTCACCAGAACTCAAGCCAAGGGGTCATTGAAACCTGCTAACAAAGCCACAGACGTTCTAGAACCCGCAGAACTTGAGGCCAAATCTGTTGACACGAAGGCGAATGAGACACTGTGGGGAGCTGCGCTCATAGATCAAGTGGGTCCGGAAAAGTACAGCTCTCTAGCTAAGCTCTGTGGAGTAGTCGGCTATACCAGAAGGGCGGTGAAGACGTGGTTGGCTTGTATAGGGAGAGCCCCTATCCCAGCAAAGTGGGGGGTGGTACTGTCAGTAAAGGAACATGAGGCTGCGTTCCACGACCTGTGCCTGGCCGCCCAAAAAGGGGTTGCATTCCCTGTAACGACACTAGACAGACTCGTCGTCAACAAGGACGAAGCTTCGGGGCTCCTGCGGTGCTACGGCAGAGTCCAAGCCATCACCCGGGGAAACCCCGGAGTACCCCTGGTCCCATATAATGCCTGGATCAGCACCCTCCTCACACGGGAAGCCCACGGAGCCAACCATGAAGGCATCGCTGGCACACTCCTCAGAGTGAGGTCCAAAGCATGGGTAGTACAGGGGCCAAGAATCGCAAGAAGCATCATCGACTCCTGCGTGCACTGTCGAAAGACCAAGGCAAGGTTATGCAGGCAACAGATGAGTGAGCTTCCTAGTGAACGATCTGAACCAGCCGCACCGTTTGAGCTAACAGCACTGGATCTCTTTGGCCCCTACGTTGTCAGAGACACTGTAAAGAGAAGAACAAAGATGAAAGTCTGGGGAGTAGTATTCAGTTGTATGGCTTCCAGGGCACTGCATGCTGACATCGTGGAAGACCTGTCAACGGATGGCTTCCTAAAGGCGTACCAGCGCTTCACAGCTCTCAGGGGCCACCCAAGGAAACTTTGGTCGGATCAAGGGACCAACTTCGTGGGCGCCAAGCCAGTTTTAAAGGAGCTCTACGAATTCCTGAACAACATCGACAAGGATCAAGTCCAGAAGAAAGCAGCCGCCGCTGGGACCGACTGGTCGTGGGTGTTTCACCCAGCAGACTCTCCCCATCGAAACGGAGCAGCTGAAGCAGCAGTCCATACGCTCAAGAGAGCGTTGAGCAACATCGGGGTGGAAAGTCACCTGACAGCACTGGAGTTCCAGACTCTCCTCTACCTGGCAGCTAATCTGTCAAACGAAAGACCAATCGGCGCAAGAGTCCAGGTACAAGACGAGACTGTAGGAGTCATCACTCCCAACTCACTTCTGCTTGGCCGTGCTGGGCCTAGCGGGGACTCTCGGGGGTTCGAATACCTGACTTACCCCGTGGCGCGCCTGAGAGCGGTCCAGATCGAGGTCGACAAGTTCTGGAGGCGGTGGAGCCAGCTGGCGGGCCCGGGCCTCTTCGTTCGACAGAAGTGGCACGCACCCGCAAGGAACGTCACAGTGGGAGACTTAGTGTGGTTGGCTGACCAGAATGCACTGAGAGGCCAGTTTAGGCTCGGTCGAGTTGTGGAGGCCCATCCTGATGCAAAAGGCATAGTACGAGATGTGAAGGTGAGGACGTGCCAAAGTTGTCCGGTTTCCAGTGGACAAGGTGGGAAAGGCAAAGAGAAGGAGAGCCGTCCCTCCACCATCCTTCACAGAGATGTCAGAAGGCTGGTGGTTCTGTTGCCAGTGGAGGAACAGAAATAGATTCCCCACCACATGATGGTGTGTTTCGGAAAAAGGGATCAAGACCCCCCCTCCACCATCCTCCACGAGAGGTGGTGGTGTGTTTCAGAAAGAAAAAGGATCAAGCACCCCCCTCCACCATCCTCCACGAGAGGTGGTGGTGTGTTTCGGAAAGAAAAAGGATCAAGCACCCCCCTCCACCATCCTCCACGAGAGCTGGTGGTGTGTTTCGGTAAAGGGCGCCACTGTGTCGTCAAGGACAATGTGAAACCTTTATTTGTCATTTGTATCTGTTATTCATATCGTGTGTAATACGTAGTTCCCAGCGATGTAGCTTTATGTACCCATTTGAAAGGTAAAAATTGTGTGTGTAATACGTTCATACCCCGCGATGTAGCTTTAAGTACCCATTTGAAAGGTAAAAATTGTGTGTGTAATACGTTCATACCCCGCGATGTAGCTTTAAGTACCCATTTGAAAGGTAAAACTTTGTGTAACAAGTTCGTACCCAGCGATGTAGCCATTTCGAAAGGCAAAATTTGTGGTTGTTGTGGCCTACTTGGATTTAGGAATCAGTAGGCCAAGTGGGAGGTGTAGAACTTTCTAGCAGGCAAAGCTATTTGTCTTTCATTCTATTAATCTGTTCATTGTTGTAACTGGTATCAAAGCACCGTTGCCTTTAAAGTGCCTTTAAGGTGCATCGTCAAAGCCATGTTTTGTTATATATTGCCTTCGTATGCGCCTTTGTAAATCTATCTATCATTAGAACTTGTACGACTTGTCGGTTTTACAAACTAACTGACTGTCTAACTGATGTCTAACTGACTGTCTAACTGATGTCTAACTGACCGTCTAACTGACTTCAAACTAACTTCAACTTAACTTAACTGTTGCTTAACTGTGTATGTGGAATAAACCTTCAGAAAGACAGTCGAGTTGTGCCCGCCGTACTTGTTCTGGTTACCCTTTCCAGAAGGGAGCATTGGGCTGGAAAGACCAGCCAGCAGAAATCTGGACAATGCTCTTTAACAACGACAGACATGGTGGGGCATGTAGCTATAAATATTATATTTATATTTGAATAAATAATGGAAATACTCAAGAGGTGAAAGTGCTCAGTGCATCATCACAGATCCCTTGTGTTAGAGGTTGGCATACAGAGAAGGAGATCTAATAGAGATCCGTGAATACAGATATAAAGAAATATTTCACAAGTATCACTGCATGCACTGCAATAAACTGGACTCTGATGAACAGTTCCTGCTGGTAGCATTTTGTTTATAGCCAAATAATGTAAGTTAGGAAGACATAATATTACAAATGGTCAAATAACCAAAATTATTCTTCAATCTTTCTTGTGAAAAGTAATCCACATGATCTGCTTTCAATCGAGCGCCGGTTATTGCAACAGTGTCGGATTTCACTCCCAGACCACGCCCCCTGTACTGCTCCTCACTCTACCTCACTCAGCTCAAATTCAGGCGTTGGGCATAGTTACCCTCAGAGGAGGGGGCTTAGTTACCTTTTAAAGTTAATCTGCAGCGAGGCTTTTCTGCTGTGATGGACCGGAGCAATCAGAATAACTGATCTGTAACCGAATCAAGATTCTTCACGTCATTTACAGGATGACATGATGGACTCCTCTCAAGCGCTCTTCACTTGGAATTCAATCATGGTGATGCAAGATGGAATGTTTAGTTATGAGCCCACACTTTCAAAGAAAATAGGATCGCTATCTCATTACTTCTTGTTTCTATGAAACCAAACAAGGGCTTGTGAGAAAAAAGAGCTACTTGATTTGATTTGATTTTGATTTTATTGATTTCTGTCACCAATCTCAGGTAGACTTGAAACACTGGACATGTTTTCTACAACAGATGCACAAGGAGAAGCTAATAAGAAGTATTACATCAACTCAACAGAATAATGAACATAATGTCAAGTATCATCATGAACTGTACTGGAGCAATTAGTTAATTAGTTGGACACAAGTCAAATTCACAAATGTACATGTTCACACAGGCATTTTTAGAATTCCATTTACAGTGTGAAGCAGTTGCATCAAAACAGAAACAACAGCAACATAGTTGATGACAATATCAATGCAAGATAGATTACAAAGGTATATAAAATGTAGGGTATGACAGCAGGGGACAGATAAAGCTTGAGTCCATCACTTGTTTCTGAAACATGTTTAATGTTGTTATTGAAATCCACTTCACATCCTCAAGAGAAAAAAACATGAACCAGTCCAGTTTTCCTTTTTTTCCTGAAAAGCCCAGCCAGGGACAGAAAACTGCGATATACTCTGTGTGCAGTACATTAGACGCACTTTATGCCAACTGTGTCTCACTGTGTTGTCCCTGATAAATAAAGATTATTTGGGACTGTCCACACAAAACGTTTTCAACATATCCAGATTTTGACAATTACAATTTTTTAAGTGTTTTAAAATGAAATTGCAGACTAGAGCTTTAAGGGTTAAGCGAAGTGTTCAGTCTGCTCTGCTAGCTCGTCTCCTCCATGCTTAGTTACAGTTCATTAATGTAACATGACAAACTATATATATAGTATATATAGTTATTATATGTATATAGTTATTATATGACCGCTATAAAACATTGAATCACATTCCAAAATTTACCAAAAATCCATATTAGTTTTTAATTCTAAAGTTTTACATCTCAGCACAGCTTAGCACTTACTTGGCAGAGTAACAGAAAGGAAGTACCAATTAATTATTCAGTCTGGGTTCATTGTTGTTATAAAGCTATTTCCATAATTATCCACAGCAATATAATGAGGAGGAATTGGATGTTAATGTGTTAGTGACCAAGCATAGAAATGTTATCTTCACCTGTCAAATCTATTTTATTTCTATTTATATTCTACTTCATTTGTTCATTATAAACACGACAACATTAATATTTTGAGCAGGTAATTTATCCTCTAATAGTGTTTCAGTGCATGAAGCTGTGGTGGGAACTCTCTCCTTGTCCAATCATTATTTAAAGCACAACATGTGCAGTATTTTGCAGCTTATTCTGTTGCTGGTTGCTCTTCAATTTGCCATGACAGTGAAGGTCAGAGGTCAGAGGGCAGTGGGGATGCAGACGAAATCTCCACAGCCGTTAAGGCAACATCGGATCCTACATTGCTTGGTAACACTTGAATAACTTTTGCTACTTTGTTATTGTCACTTTGACTGAATGTTCTTTTTAAACTCAACAAAGAAAACACTGAAACAATTTGAATATGAAAGAATGACAAAATAAACTAAATCTGCATAAACCACGCCCCTCCACTGGTCCCCACTCCCCCTCACTCTCAGGCCACGTCTTTGCTTTTTTGAACATCACACGGAATTTGAAGAACATATTTGTGCTGCGTTTCTCATGTGACTGTGACGCTGGATCATTTATTTGAACAAGGATAACATTTAAGTGAGTCAACACAACCTTCTTTTATTGGCCTGTGCCGAATGCTACAGCTAACCACATTCGTACTGAAGTTGGACTAATTGCTTCACTCACTTTCTGCCCCGCCTCCTCCTTCACGCAGTCTTGTTCACACGGGTTACACACATTCAGTGACTTTCGTCCACTTCTGATACAACATTTGAATGTTGGAGAAATCTCAAAGCTGATTAGCTTTTGCAACATTGTGTCATGTAAATGGTTTACATTTCTAGATTTATTAAAATCCATGTTACATTCAGTTTAAATGCAAAATTTTACATATTAATCCTCCTCATGTGATAAAAAAACATGCACTCACACACTACTTCATAGCCCAAATGCACCTGGTTTATTATCATTATATCAACCAAAACCCCAAATTACCTTTTTGTTTTTATAACTAATTCTATACATGCTACGCCGTCCTTTTATTTGTAATAATGAGAGCTACTCTACAGAGGCAGTGCTTGGTCAAAGCTATGGTCCGGGAGCATGTATACAGTACAGTACACATTAAATCACCACTGTCATTGTATGAAATATTCAGGACCACACTGTGTATTACACTGCTAAAAATCACTGTTACTGTCTGTTTGGGATTGGTTTTAAAATGTATTATTGAGTCATTTAGATTATTAACATGTGATATACATTTTATTTCTGTGTGCAAAATTTCAGGTTCAAGGTTCATATGGACAAATCTTGGTGTGTTTTCCGATATCCAATAACAACAAATACAGTCATGACTATGTGGCATAAATGTTATTTTCCTTTTTAGTTAAACAAAACACAATAGTTTAACAGTTTATGTTAATTAGTAATGAAAACAATTGTCATTTGAATCGATCATTTCACCACATTAAGATTAAACAACATGAAAAGAATTAATTACTACCACATAAAGATGCAATGACTATCGACTTCTATAACAGCGATATTGGATGACAATATTCACAAGGCTGACATTTGTTTTGGAGGGTGATAATCCCATGATTCTGTGAATGATTGACAGGTTATTGTTGTCATTGTTTGTTAATGTGCATCGATCGTTGCGTGTGGCTGTGACACGTTGCTGCTGCAGCTTGTACCAGAGCAGCACACTGACAATTACTAATTCCTCCAATTCCCCCCCAAAAAACTTCAATGTTAATGTTTACGTCCATAGATGCACATATGTGGAGCAACAGCGAGCAGGAGGGCTCAGGTGTGCTGCTTGTCCAACTGATCTGAGGATGCAGAAGACTTTCCTTTTAATAATCTCAAGCAGGTGGGCATTGAAGAGGCCAGATTATTATGACTGAGACTTGTTAATGTCTGCTGCAACATGAGGATGCAAAATATGACGTCACTGCAGAAGAGACTAAATGGCCTCTGCAGTTGAGTACAGGGAAAAACATATACATATATATATATATATATATATATATATATATATCTCTGTGTGTATGTGTGTGCTATTATGTTTGGATGTGCTTCATGTGCCACGTTCAAATGTGACATGTTTACATTCAATATACTGCATGGCCAATATAATTAGAACACGTAAATGTATTAAGCAGTAAAATAGTCCCATGTGAGAGCAGGAGCGAAACACATCTGCATCTGCAGTACTGCTGACATAAACTGTTATGCAAAGCTGAACTGGTCATTTACTTCACATTGATTGATGCCTTTAATACGATCGTTGCTGGAGTAAAAAAGTCAGAATGATTCAGTCCACTGGCTGTCTGCTACATCTGCTACAGTTTTTCACTGAGACAGATGACAGCAGTTTTTCTCATTTAACTTGTAGATCAATAATCTTCTTGGAGCCATTTGTTGACATCAGGACTGATGTTTTTATCTAGTTCAGGCATGTTCTTTGAATTTATACTGGTCTTAAACCATGAACTGATAAGATGAGTGTGCAAGTGTTTGCAGGTTTATCACAGTCAGACTCTCCGTGTCTGAGCTGAAAGAACATCCATAGAACTCAAAACATCAGTGGTTTACATCGAGAGATGCTTTGATCCTGATGTCATGGATCATATTTTGACTGGCTGGAGATTTCCATAAGGGCAGTTACTTGTTAAATTTGAGGAGGTCCTTCATGTAACTCAGCTGTAGACTGTAGCAGGGTTTCCTGAATTTAACTTTTATGGGGCCCACATGGACGTGCTGCCGCGCTGACATTGGCCCTTTGTTATAATTACAATATAAACACCAAGACAAAGAAACAAATGTAAATCATGTCACATACAACGGCCTTGTGTAAGTTTGTGCTGTAATCCACTGGCCAGCAGCTGGTTGGTAGCAGTGGTTCTGCTGTGTAAGCCTTCTGTTCTGTTCAAATCTCACTTGTCTACAATGACATGATTCAACCTGACAGGATTTTTCAGTACAATGCTCTTCGACGTGTCTGAACGACAGAGAAAGTTAGGTGTTTCCTTGTCTGTTTTTTATCATCAAAAGACATCTCTGTCCTTCATCCACTGTCACTGCCTCTGTATGACATCAAACTTCCTGTGTGGATGATAATGTTTCCACTTTGTTAACATTTTAATAGATAATTAAGATCAGAATGAAACTTATTTTCTAATAACGTATGCACTCCTGTATGAGTATGAGTCAGTACGACACAGACTTGAAACTTGCTTCTGTTGTGTTGAAATCTTAAAACTCTGTCGTGGTGATCTGAGTATCCTCTGATTGCAGGTCTTGTTGGATCCTCCTTGAACGAGAGCTGTGGGGGACCAGGTCCATGCCTAGTCATGCTGGCTTCTTTCCCACCTCTGTCGGAGCACACACGGACACAGGCTCCCTAATGGTGCTGCGGCCTCTTCTTAGGCTGCTTTGCTCAATGTGGGTGCGACACGGGAGGCAGAAATCTCTGAAGCATCGCTTAAAGTTTTCATCCAAAAACGCGTAGAGGACAGGGTTGAGACTGCTGTTGGTGTAGCCCAGGGCGATGCACAGGTGCCAGCTGGCAATCACCAGAGGGTTTCTGGTGTCAATTTCTACCATGGTCTTCACGATGATGAAGATGTGAATGGGGGTCCAGCAGATAATGAAGGCAGCCACCACCACCAGCACCATGCGGGTAATGCGCCGCATGGTGCGGTCTTTCTCTTTGGAGCCCGAGAGTAGACGGACACCCCTGAGACGAAGGATCATCAGGCCGTAGCAGATGGTGATGACCAACACAGGAACCACAAAAGCAAAGATGAAGACGCAGATCTTCGTCACGGTGTCCCAGTACCACTCAGGCTCAGGGAACTTCAGCATGCACATGGTTTTACCTGCAACAACAGGGCAGCAAAAAGAAATGGGTTACAGTATTAAGCCTTGCTAAAAATGCATGTAAAATGATGAAAAATTATGAAAAATATTTCTTCCGAGTTTGTCACATTAAGTTTCTACGACAGAGTATTAGGGCAACATTGAGGGAAAAAAAATTCACAGACTTCGAGAATAAAGTCTTAAATTTACGAGAATAAAGTCGTAAATTTATGAGAACAAAGTCTTAAATTTAGCCCTAATGCTCCGTCGTTAGTTTCTAACAGAACAAGAAACATTAGGGCATGGCCATTATTTAGTTCTTCATGTGCCCGCAGTAATATTATATAATATTAAATATTATTCTTAGTATAATATAATATTGTTCCTCTCCAGATCTGAGACACAGGCTTCAGAGTTTTTGTGATACTGGCGTTGGAACTTAAACTTTCACTTTTGTTTTTTTAAATCATAATCATGGTCTCCATCATTTTGAGACCATGAGTGGGACTGGACACGTGGGTGATCATGTTGCCATTAACTGTACATGCTCATTGAGGATTCACCAGTTAATGAAATCCATTTTGCAGAACTCTGTTTATGAAACAGCAGGAAACACAGTCTTACCATTATCTGCCACTCTGGTCACAGCCATGATCATGATGGGGACACCGATGGCTGAGGACAGCACCCAGATGAGCACATTGATAAACTTAGCTTTGACAGGCGTACGAAACTCCAGCGCCCTGATGGGGTGGCACACAGCGATGTATCGGTCCACGCTCATCATGGTGAGGGTGAAGATGCTTGTGAACATGTTGTAATAATCAATGGCAATGATGAGCTTGCACAGGACTTCCCCAAACGGCCAGGTGTTCATGAGGTACTTGGCACTCTGAAAGGGCAGCGTGCTGGTGGCCAAGGCGTCAGCAAGAGCCAAGTTAAAAATGTAGATGTTGGTGGCTGTCTTCATCTTGGTGTACCTGTGATCACAGAGCAGAGAAAGCATGTTTGCTGTCATGAGTGCAGCTGGGAATGTAACTCTCTCTCTTATTCCCTCATGCTACAACCGTGCAGTGAGCAGTTGTTCTGTATAATGCTAATTCCTTACACTTAAGGTGTTGTTTTTCAGATGAGTAATTGGAGATAATGGTTACATTTGGGTTTGGTGGCATTTGATGAACAGAGGAAGAACCAGAGAGCTGCAGAACGAAAATACTGCATACGGTATTTATTATGTACAGAACTGTGCCTTCATCATGTCACTATACATTTCACACTGTGTGTAAGACATCATGTTATCAGCACTGGACATCTTACAGGAGAGCACCAGAGTGCCAAACTCCATGAAGATGCAATGTATTGTGTAGTGCTAGTACATACAGTATTACCAGAGATGTATAAAGTACTAGAGACCAAGACTTGAGTAAAAGTACAAGTACTTCAACAAGTAGTGACTTCAGTAGAAGTTGAAGTGTTCTTTAAGCACCACACTTAAGTGGAAGTACTAAAGTATTCAACATTTTTTGAACTTAAGTATTGAAAGCAGTTCATGTTAAAATGTGCTACTCAAGTACTGAAAGTAAAAGTAGAAGTATTGTGTTAAAGTTTGAGAATAGGTTGAGATGGTTTCGGCCTCTAATCGTTGGCTTTACCAGATAAAACTGCGAGGTGAGCGCCAGCATTCCTGACGGAAACTTGGGAGGGAACCAGCTACTAGATGGTTCCATTAGTCTTACGCCCCTAAACCCAGGTCAGACGAGCCATTTGCACATCAGAACCACTGCAGGCCTCTACCAGAGTTTCCTCTGGCCTCGCCCTGCCCAGGCATAGTTCACCTCCTTCATCTTTTGGGTCCTATCACGCACTCATCGGAAATATGTAGTGAAGTACAAGTGGAAGAAAAGTACAGCATTTTAGTACTTAAGTACAGTAGTGAAGTAGTTCTACTTCGTTACTATACATCTCTGCATATTACAATGCTGTATGACTGTCCTTTTGTACTTGATGAAAGTGCACATACCCGTGAATCTCATTTTCATATTGGGGGTTCAATACTTCTGTTTGCTGCGTTAGAATGTGCATATGTGTATTGATTTTTCTTTTAGTCAGTTTCCACTGAGGCTTTCTGGGCAATAATCTAGGGGCATAATAGGTTGTGATAGCCAGAAGGAGCTTTGGAGCAAAGTGATGACTGATTTAAAAAGAAACCTGTTTTTCTGGGTTTAAGTTAAAGCAATACTGCGCCCCCACAGTCGTAAATACCACTCGGAGACACGCCTCCTCATCCACTGCTCCTCAGATCAGCACAACGTTGCAGAAAACAACGACGTCATCCAACAAGGTACAATAACTTTTCATGTTTTCCAGGAATATAACTTATGTGTGCCCCAAACGTTTAAAATAGCAGTTATTAAACCCCTTCTCAAAAAAGCGACCCTTGACCCAGACATTTTAGCTAACTACCGACCTATATCTAATCTTCCCTTTGTTTCTAAAATCTTAGAAAAAGTAGTTGCTAATCAACTATGTGAATATTTGCGCATTAATGGCCTGTTTGAAGATTTTCAGTCAGGTTTTAGATTAAACCATAGCACAGAAACAGCACTAGTTAAAGTTAGTAATGATCTTCTCTTGGCTTCTGATAATGGTCTAGTCTCTTTACTTGTCCTGTTGGATCTTAGTGCTGCATTTGACACCATAGATCATAATATTCTACTGCAGAGACTGGAGCAGACTCTTGGTATCACAGGTGCTGCCCTCTGCTGGTTTAAATCATACTTATCTGATAGATTCCAGTTTGTTCATGTTAATGATAAAGCCTCACTTCAAACTAAAGTTAATTGTGGAGTTCCACAAGGCTCAGTGCTTGGGCCTATACTTTTTACCTTATATATGCTTCCTCTAGGGAACATTATTAGAAAGCACAACATACATTTTCATTGTTATGCAGATGACACACAGCTTTATTTATCAATGAGGCCGGATGAAATAAATCAGGTTGTTCAACTCCAGGAATGTCTCAGAGACATTAAGTCCTGGATGACCTGTAACTTTCTACTTTTAAACTCAGAAAAAACTGAGGTCATTATACTCGGCCCTAAACACCTCAGAGAAAAACTTTCCGATCACATTGTCACTTTAGATGACATCACCCTGGCTTCCAGTTCCACTGTGAGGAACCTTGGAGTTACTTTTGACCAGGAAATGTCATTTGACTCACACATTAAACTAATTTCCAGAACAGCCTTCTTCCACCTGCGGAACATTAAGAAAATTAGAAACATTCTGTCTTTACGGGATGCTGAAAAACTAGTTCATGCTTTTGTTACATCTAGATTAGATTACTGTAACTCCTTATTATCAGGATGTTCCAACAAGTCTGTTAGAACCCTTCAGTTAATTCAAAATGCTGCAGCACGAGTTCTGACAGGAACTAGAAAGAGAGACCATATAACTCCAGTGTTAGCTTCTCTACACTGGCTCCCTGTACAGTTTAGAATTAAATTTAAAATCCTCCTCCTCACGTACAAAGCACTTAATGGTCAGGCCCCTTCATACCTGAAAAACTTAGTCTTACCTTATCGCCCTAATAGACCACTTAGGTCACAAAATACAGGCTTACTTGTGGTTCCTAGAGTCTGCAAGAGCAGAATGGGAGGCAGAGCCTTTAGTTACCAGGCCCCTCTCCTGTGGAACCAGCTCCCAATGATAGTTCGGGGGGCGGACACTCTCTCTGTATTTAAAGTTAAACTTAAAACTTTCCTTTTTGATAAAGCTTATAGTTAGAGCTGGTTCAGGGAAACCTGGACCAGCTCTTAGTTAAGCTGCTATAGAACTAGACTGCTGGGGGATTTTTTATCTGTGGTGCACGCACATTCACTCTCTCACACTCAGGATATGATTTTGACTTTTTATATGTCATTAACCTTGTCTCTTTCTCTCCCTAGTTTGTGTATTTCCTTCCTTCCCTCTCTCTCTCTCTCTCTGTATTCTCATCATGCAGGTTGCGGGACCAAGATCCAGTTTTCGAGGCTACCCACATCATCACCATTATTATTGTGCTATAATTAAAAAGTCAATATCATTAATTGTATTAACTTGTAACTTGATACAGTTGTTGTGTATCTGCTCCTGGTCTCTCTCTCTCTTCTGTCTCTACCTCATCTCCCTCTTGTCCTTTCTCTCCCCCCTCCCCTTTCTGTCCTCCACCTCTCCTCTGTCCCCGATTTTCCTTTCACCCCAACCGGTCGAGGCAGATGACTGCACATTTCTGAGCCTGGTTCTGCCAGAGATTTCTTCCTGTTAAGAGGGAGTTTTTTCTCTCCACTGATGCCTAGTGCTTGCTCATTGTGTGAACTGTTGGGGTTCTCTGCTCTCTTTGATGTTGTCTATGTACAGTGCCCTGAGATAATGTATGTTATGATTTGGCGCTATACAAATAAAATTGAATTGAATTGAATTGAATTGAATCCAACAAGGTACAATAACTTTTCATGTTTTCCAGGAATATAACTTATCTCACACAGTGGTCATTGTTTTGGCACATAAACTTAAGTTAGAACAAGTCAGGTTTATGCTTCCCGTCGCCTCTGCTACGGGAAGTTCCCCACTAGCGCGTCATTGAGCAGACATTAGCTTTAGCTGTAGAGGCTAAGCAGAAGTATAATCATATAAATGAGCTGAGAGTCGTGGACTCACTGATTTTAGCTAGGTTTTTAATTTTAATTTCCAGAAAATTTGCAGATTATACTGATTATACAGAAGCAATGGTGGTGTCCATTTTTCACTTTGATGCTCTAATCAATGAACATTAAATTCAATAAAAAAAAATATTTTTCCCATTCCCAGTCGTTAAATTTCCCAGAAATCGGGAAATGTTCCTGATTGGATTTGCAAGGAATCCCGTTTACTGAGCTTAACCCTTAATACACACTCTCATATAGCAATAGTCTGAGTAGCCAGACCACTAGCACAATACTAACCCATACATAATGAATTTTATTACATTTAATTTGTAAAGAAAATGACCAGTGTACCCACCTTCTATTTGCAAAAATACAATTTATGTCAAACATCAACACTAGAGCTGCAACTAACGATTATTTTCATAATCGATTAATCTGTCAATTATTTTCTCGATTAATCGATTAATCGTTTGGTGTTCAGAATATCAGAAAACCTTAAAAAATGTGGATCGGTGTTCGTCAAACCTGGAAATGATGATGTTCTCAAATGTCTTGTTTTGTCCACAAACCAAAATGATTCACTTCTACACACTTCTTTGTTTGCAGAGCAAAGAAATGAAGAAAATATTCACATTTAAGAAGCTTAAACAATCGGAAATCTTGTTTTAATCATAAAAAGAGCTTCAAACCGATTATTCGATTATCAAAATAGTTGTCGATTAATTTAGTAATCGATTAATAATCGATGCATCGATTAATCGTTTCAGCTCTAATCAATATGCATTTATTACATGGTAATCCTGGGGTCCTATTATGTAGACGACACTACAGAATTGACTCAGTTTGGTTTCTGGATCTGTTTGAAACTTCTGATTAAGCACCTAAAGCTGAGCTTTTCACACAGGTAGAGACATTACATTCCACTGCCAGCTTGATCCAAACTAAAAAGACAACTAGCACCTAGTTTAACGGTGAAACTAGCAGCTGACAGAGTGCCCCTCAGCCTTCTTCCTCCAATCAAGAAGCGATGAACAACCTCCACTGACAGAAGAAAATATTGACCACCCTGACCTCTGGTCTCCTGACGCAGGAACGTGAATGATTTCTGGCTATTCATCGTGATTTAGTGTCATTGATCAGTGTCCATACAGCTCATCATGAATCAGTGCCACCGACCCTGCGCTGCTTACATCCCACACTGACTAGCAAATGTTGCATGTGCAGTTCCACACACGTCTGTGGAATCCTGACAAAGCAGAGAAAAAGACCAGTATCAGCAGATTCTGGACATGCATGACTACAGTTTGCCTAATATGGTTAATGTTTTTGTTAATGTTAAATAAATTTACCATATGTTATTAAGTGGCTTTTTTAAGCTATTTTGTCATTTTCATGATTTGTTTTAATCAATATATCATATTTAATCATATCTATGTGTATATATATACACATATATATGTATATATATATATATATATATATATATACATATACATAAACATACATTTAGTCCATTTTACACATTTATTCTCTAAAATATGATTATCAATGCAACAGCCTTTAATACCAGGAACAATTATCACACATACCTTATCACGATATGGCAATAGTTTTATAACGTTGTTGTTCTGTTTGTTTTTTTACAGATATGATTACATTGTTACATTTTCATGACATTGCAAAGGAAAACTAACCCTGAAAAAGAAAACGACATATGACAACAGTCTACTTTGGTAGAATGTTGTAAATCTTTTTGTGGCGTGGATCCGAAACCATAGTGCCAATGTAGGTGATGCAGGCTTGAGCATATTCACCCTGTTCTAAATTGATGTGCCATCAAATTGATGTAACCATTGTTATAATAATATAATATATATATAATATAATAATAAATGGGTCAGTTTTTCTCATACTACTGTTCTCTGTTAAAGTAATATGTTAGGAACGGTGAAGACACTGCTTGGACCCAAACGCACGAGACAGGAGGCACGATGAATGATTTCATGAGGCTTTATTTTCCTCTTGAATAAAGCAGGCAAAATCAAAACTGCTTCTTCACAGAAGGAAAAAACTAAACAAGACTAAACTAGACTTGGCCCTTGAGCTTACTATCAAAAGTAAAAACAGGCTTGAACTGGGGACACTACTGTATATAGGGGAGAGGGAATGAAGGGCAGGTGCGAGTGATTACTAAAGGATCAGCAGGTGAAGTGCATCAGGGAATTAGGGGAGATGTGTCAAAACAACTGAAGAAACCACGCGACAGGAAGACATGACATTTACCATTTAACACGATAACTAAACTAAGCAGAACAAAAACGCTAACAGACTTGAAGCTTTGTGACATAATATCACTTGATCAGGTTTATTCTAACATTCCACACTACAAAATATGTCATTAAAGTATGTATGATTCATGCTGATATCGTATCAGATCAATATCGGTATCTGCCAATGCTCAAGGCTGCAATATCGTATCGGAAGTGAAAAAGTCGGGACATCCCGAGTTTAATGTGGTGGAAAATAGGAGGGAGAGCAAGACACGGATTAACACGTCATTTATCACAATCTGGTCATTGACGCCACATGCATTTTAGGTTCACTGATCTGATCTGACTATAATATAGAGTGCACAGAAAATAGACCAGATGCCAAAAAACATCACATAGAAATGTGACCTCCTTTCCTTCAGAAAGGAGGTTCAGCCTCACCAGGACCAGGTTTCAGTTCACCATGACATCTACTGGTCCAGACAAGGTCAGTGTTTCTGCCAGAAAATGTCTTTAAAAGTGTTTCAGAAGTAAAATATAATGAAAATGCACATTATTTACAACTAGGAATGGTCCAATAACACTTTTTACTCATACTGATATCAAAAACTTGATGTGCTGATACCGTCATCAGTCTGATACAGTCATTTTAGACCTTTTAAACTTTGAAGCTGTTCACAGTGGTGGTTTGCTGGTCTGTAAAACAGGGGAAGCTTATATCAGACCCAGTTATTTATACATAGTTTTCAATATTCATGTGGCCCTGGACTGCTGTCGTGTAAAGCAGCTTTGAGTGGTCATCAAGAGTAGAAAAGACTATATGAATATAACCATTTATTTAAGACTCACACAGGGGAAACAATTGTGCTCCTCCTCCTCTCCTCCTCAAGGAGGTTCTGTTGAAAAAGTATAGTTGTCAATATTTGAAAATAATCAAACAATTAAAACTCTCTTGTTTGTTGTTATGAATACATTCCTGTTCCGATTGCAATCATTCATTGTGTCTATTTTATATTGTATTTATATTGTTGTGTTGCATTTTTACTATATGTTGTACTGTAAAACACTGTGGTACAACTTTGGTTAGATTGAAATGTGCCATATAAATAAAGGTGACCTTGAACTTGGTGGTTTACTGTTGCTTAGTCCACCAGCAACAGATCATTTAAGATTCTCAGTTTCTAATTAATCCTGCTTTCCAGTGACTGTGCATGGAGCTGATTTCAAATGAAGACCTCTTGACAATAAATTGCATGAGCACTGAGCCAGTTGTGATAATAGGAATGGGAGGTGAGGTAGAGGATAGCCGGGAGATAAGTGGAGCGTCATGCTGCTGACCTCTCCTGCGTTACAAAGTGGACCATCTCCAGAGGAGTCAACTATCAGGCTGAGAGCTCTTGGTGCCACAGGGGCCCACTGCCCAATCCACAGTGGCGTGAGCATCCATGCAGCCACTGCTATGAAGGAGGTTTGTGGGGATTTGATTGTCTCGATAACGCAGGAGTCTGAGCTGAGAGAATTATCCAAAATGGATTTTCATATACTCTATAGCCTGGTGTGGCAGGTTGAATGATTTGAAAAAGGTTTTTGGTTTCTTAATAATATTTACTGAGATGGGCCGCCCATGGCTAAGTGAAAAAGGGAACTTGGCTAGAGGGTTGCCAGTTCAGTTACCAAGGGCTGGGACACCCCTGAGCAAGGTTCCCAATCACCATTGCTCATTGTTAATTCTAAATTACCATCCATGGGGGGCCACATTCCTAGTGTCACTCTCAATCCGGGTTTAACGTGAGGGTTGCGTCAGGAAGTGCAGAAAGCACACATCTGCCCTGGCCATGGCGACCCCCAGAGAGGGAGATGCCAAAAGAGTATGTATAATATGATGAGTGTAAAATTAAAGAATTCTAGTATCACCTTGCTAGGGCTGGGCGATATCTCGATATTTTAATATATATCGATATATTTCTAACACGGGGCAATATCGCTTGTATCGATGTAATTCATTCTGTGCTCGCTGCAGCTGCCTCCTCTCCACCTCCCCTCCCCCTCCTCTCCTGTTGTTGCCTCAAACATGACACCAGCTTTGAGTGTGACTGGCTGTTCTGCCTTAAGTCCCGCCTCTCTTGGTGTGTTAGATTTATTGTTCAGCTCGTGCCAAGGAGGCGGGAACTACCTGGTTCATAGTTCACACACTACAGAGTTACTGTCAATTACTTTTGGACATATGGAAGCCTGAAGTTGTCAATATTGATCATAAAATATAAGACATTATTTAATTATCTGTGTTAAATATCTATGTGAAATAATTGAGAAAATTGTTCAAATCCAGTTCATTTTCACAGATACAATTTTTATTTTATTACTCATGTTTGTTTCACTTTTATTAAGTATTAAGTTTTTATTTCTGTTATAATTGTAAAATGAACTTGAATTAATGACTGGAAAACATTTGATCTAAGATGCTATAATGCTTTGGGAGAAATTCCAATGACATCACAGAATATCCAGATATGACTTTTAGTCCATATCGCCCAGCCTTTAAAAAAAACAAGGTTTCAAACCACATTCTCTGCTCTGAGACACTGGGAGTGAGTGACCTGAACACACACTAGTCTTTACTCCACAGATGCCATTTATTGTGCTCAGCCACTATTTCCTAATACCTTGGTTCTCAAACTGTGGTACATGTACCACCCGTGTTACGCAAGCTTCCTCTGGTAGTACTTGGAGGAAAATCAGAAATAATCCTCTAGTGTATATACTAATAAATATGTGATGAAAATGAAACAAATACAATTTAAGTTTAAGTTAATTAAATAACAATGATTTTGAGTCTCCTTATCTCTCTCTCCATCTTAATCTAATTTGGCTACACCAGTGTCTGAAGTTTATGTGAGGAAGAACAGGATGATGAGAAAGCAACCTTCCCCAGACTCAACGACTAACCCGAACCCATCGATTCAACTTTGGCTCAGTTAGGTTTTTTTTCCCATGTTGAGGTTTCTATTGTGTTTCTCATTCAAGATGGAGTCAACGTGGGGGCCATAAAACAATCCCTTATCTTCCACACACCAGTGTGACCCCATGTGTCACCAATAACAGAAAAGCCAGACTTCCCCTCCTCCTCACTCGTTCTCTTCTCCATCTCACCAGAGGACACTGACTCCTCTTCTCTCCCGGACACAGATGCTTCTCCAGTCTGTCCATCTGTAACCGGTGTAGTTTTGCGGTCTGCGTTGTGAAAAATTTGCCGTACGCTGGATATCTTTTGGAGGAAGTCTCCGTTTATTTCTGACACAAAGCAAGTGAAAGAAAACTCCCATCGGCATGTGGAACACAGGGAAACGTGCCCTCTATAATATAAACATGTACAGCTTGTCAAATTTAGCATGATAATCTCCATATTAGCATAATGACAATGCTAAACAATACAGAAATCACACAAGCGCACATCACGTACCTCTCCCACAACATGCAACAGCAGAAGGGGAGAGGTGAGGGCAGACACACCCTTAAATACTGGGTGGGCACCCCAAAAGTGAACGTTGGGGACAGAAAATCATGAAGGTTCCACATGACAACTTAAAACCTGCCGTGTCAGGGTAATATATAAAAATTAAAACTTAAAACATACATTTTGTGTAATTATAAAATAAAAAGCCAAATAAAATAGATATCAGGTGTAAATTGCAGTACCTTAAAAAAAATATACTGTAGTAACTGACCCTGTTACACTGACCCCCCTAGAATTACACAAAATTCCAGGTTGTATAACAAACCACACACAGAAAACCAGCCTTAACAGAAACACACGTCCATATCAGACAGCAACACCAGCTTCCTACTGAAAGGATAAGAGAATTAGAGGCACTTAGCAAGAGCTCATAACACTCCATAGACAAAGTGTGGTGCCATTTAGATGACACACCCTGGCTAACAATGTGGATCAAAAAGAAATACTACATACAACAGCATATTATTACATCATCAGGAAAAGCAATCCAGGAATACACCACACACACAAAAAAAACAAAAAAAAAACAAATTTCACGCATGAACAACAGATCCAGAATGCGGTTCACCCGCTAGGATGGACTCAAGTTGAGTCATAGACTCGATCAAACGACACACTGGTCTAATAACCCTGCCAAAACGTGAGGCAAGTGGGCCTTCCGTACCCAACGCCTGAGACAGATCGAAAGAGACAGGTGACAGATGTGGCAGGGGAGCAGGGGGGGCAGTAGGAGGGCTGAGAGCAAAGCTGTCCGCAATAGTGGCCAAGGCAACAGGGGAAGGTGAGGGGCTGCCTGGGCCAGGGCTCTCACACACAGAAGCCTGCTCATGGACCCATGAGGCAGTACGGTCATCCTCAGGTTCACCAACACGAGAGAGGGAACCGGCAAGGGACAGTCCAGCCACTGCAACATTAGAACCCACCACCGACAGCTCTGTTCCATGCCAGTTAGATGGAGGAGGGCCACTAGCTGCACTTGGGACAGGCATGGATGCGAGGGCCACATCACTATCCAAGGACACAGTAAGGGGCAAGAAGTTGACTTGGAGCAAGAGGTTGGGATGAACAACACAGTCATGTCCACCTTGACTCCTGATGCGGTAGATATGTAAAGCAGGTTTAGAGGACACCACTGTGTAGATAGTGGGCTCCCACTTGTCAGTAAGTTTGCATTTTCCTCTGGCACCTCTGTTTGCCACCAAGACCTGATCTCCAATAGAAAGAGGCTGACCCTTGACTCGTTTATTATACTGATCGCACTGATGTTACTGCTCAGCTGTACAGTTCTTTTGGGCCAGTGTCATGGCACAGTTCAAGTCTTCCAACAGCAACTTCACATAGTCATTGTAGTCACACACAGTGGCGTCATGGAGAACATTTTTAAAGAGGAGGTCAACTGGCAGTCTAGGCACCCTGCCAAACATCAAATAAAAGAGTGCGAACCCGGTGGTCTCATGCACTGTGCAATTATACACAAAGGTGGTCTGGATCATCTGAGGCCATTTCTGTTTGGAGCGAGGGGGTAGAGATCTCAATATATTGCCAAGAGTGCGATTGAACCTCTCAGTACCGCCATTTCCCATAGGATGATACGGCGAGGTGTGCGACTTCTCAACTCCTGACAAAGTTCGCTCCTTGGTCCGAGTGAAGGCGCTGAGGGAAACCATATATGCAGAAGAAATTGTCCCACAGCTTGTTTTGCTACTTTCTTGGCTGCAAAATGTCTTAATACTCTCCAGTGGAGCTCTTGCGGCTGGTTCAAGAGTCTTGCTAAGATCACATCTTTGGCAGCATATCACACCAAAAGAAACGCTGGCGGGACAAAGCAAGTGTACGTGGCTGACCTTGATGACCAGCGTGGTCATGGACACCATGTAACACGTCTACCTTTAGTGACTCAGGCACAATGAACTGAAACTTTTTATGTTTGGTCAATGGATCTTTCACGACCCTGTAAAGGCTTCATTCAAGAGGGTCAATGTGTCCCATTGTTTTAGGACTCTCAAGGTCTGTTGGCTCTCATTGCAGCGTTCACACCTTGAGGGCCTCCGCTTCCTCTCGACATAGTGTGCAACCCTAGAGGTGACTGTGTCCTGTTGAGACACAGTCCTGTTGAGACACAGAGACATGGAGGGCTGAATGTCCTGGCCAGTGGGCTCCAAGACAAGGAGATGTTCAGCAACAGAGGTGGCACGTTGCATCGGGGCAGAGTCCCACTCATCTAGGGAGGAAAGGATAGAGGAAACCTCATCCGCAGATAGAGAACCATCAACCGCAGCCAAGGAAGGGGAATTGGTCAATGATTGGGGCAGGCAAGTAAAACGAAAAGAGTCTTGCACATGTTCATCACTGACACCTTGTGACCAAACAGCACATTATAAGGTTCACAAAAGGGTCCCTGCTGAGGGCATCCGCGACTACATTCAATCGTCCAGGAATGTGCTTGATCTCAAAGGAATATGGAGCCAACTTCGACACCCAACGCTGCTCGCATGCATCAAGCTTAGGTTTGGTCAAAATATGCGTGAGAGGGTTGTTATCTGACCAGACAGTGAACCTGTGACCCTTGAGCCAGTGACTGAACTTGTCACAAACTGCCCACTTAAGGGCTAGGAACTCCAATCTGTGAGCAGGGTAATTGACTTGACTCCGAGTGAGAGATTTGCTTGCAAAAGCAATGGGTCGCGCTCTTTCCTCACCAACAGGTACCTGGGATAAGACAGCACCAAGGCCATCAAGAGATGCATCAGTTGAAAGGATGAATGGCCTGTCAAAGTCTGGATTGCCAATACCACGCTATTGAGCAGTTCCATTTTCAAGTCGTCGAATGCTCTGTCACAAGCAGAAGTCCAGTCTTGAGGGGATAGCATCCGTCTTAACTTGACAGTGCCAATCTTGTCAGGCAACTCAGAACCAGACCAGCGGGTAATGCAGCTAAGCAACTGGACAAACCGCTCACACTCTGGGTCAGAGGTGTTGGAACGGATTATTTCCCAGTATTTATCATCAGACTTCATCCTTTGTATCATTGGTCTAATAACATTGCTCCCGATGATGAACTCATCCCTCTGTCCTGGAACAAGGAAAGCTGGCACTGTGAATTTCAAGCCATAAATGTCAAGGTCCAGATCGTAGATGCATTTCGGTTGTGTTGTCAAGCCACCACAGCAAACGAGAACTACCTTTTCAGGGACAAGCTGGGGGTTCAAGAGGACGCCAGCAGCTCTAAGCTTAGATTCCGCCTCCACACTGACTGTGCATGACATGCTCCCTGAATCAAGCATCCCTTTCAGAGTAGACCGACCACCAATGGTCACCGGAGCATAAAACAAGTCACTAGCTCCCTCCACTCTATGTGACCCCACAACAATCACTGTTGACCCACTTTGAAGACTGCTGCAGCAGTTTGCATAAATTGACTGGGGATCTTGGTTCTCAGCGAGGGTGTAACTTGTGAGGCCCATGCTATCCCTCTCTTCACATGGGTGGCTTAGTTTAAATCAGGCGAGAAAACTGGTTGCTTAGGTGCTTGGCGGTTGTATTGCTGGTGGTCATCTAGCCTTTGACTGTTTGAAAGAGAAGCTTACACAAAGACAGAACCTTGTCAAACATAGCCACGACCTACTGAACACCAGAATCAGTAGTTGGGGGGGGTAGCAGCAACTGATCCAACAGAAGCAGTAGGCGACACAAATAAAATAGATATCAGGTGTTCAATAAACCGCAGTACCTTAAATCAATTTAAGATCCTTCAGTACAGAACTTAACAAGGTCCCAGAAGCAAGAGAACCCTCTCTGTTAATGTACAAGCAGACCTGCTCGAAGCAGCCTGTTATCCTCCCATCAGAGGCAGTTACAACATGCTCTACTAAAGGAAGAACCAAGGATCCAGAGCCAAGTTAGCCCCAACTAGTTCACTTTGTGAGGAGGAACCTGAGCAACAGACACCAGAAACAGTCTCTGGACCTTAAAAGGACACTTCCTGTATATGTGAAAGACTTGGTAACATAACAGGACCTAGCATAGCATCACCTCTCATCTAAGCACTCTTCCTACAGAAGTGGTTAACAAAGAAACACAGCAGCCACGGGGTCAAGAGGCCGTCTTTTATTTCCGCCATCTTGTTGTAGTTTCTTTGTCAACTGCCACCTTGATTTGACTCATTTGGTCTGTACACAAATACGCGTTTTTATTTCCCTGGGAGAGTCCTGGTGGGATCCACCCTTTCTGAGTGGTCTAGAGACTTGGTTTTAACTGCAAAAAATGTTTTAAATTTATGTGAGGATGAATATGACTTAAAACATCAAACACTCTAACATAAATTTTAATCCTGAATTTTGGTTCCTATTGGGACCAGTCATGGGTCCCCATGGGGCTTCCAAACCCCAACCCCACCCATATTATCTCTATATTATGTCTGTAAGCCTCTGTAAGGCAGAGAAAATATGTTTCTGGCCTTCAATGATCAACACTGATACAACTAGAAAGAACAGGAATCCATGAGTGTTATAAAGGTTCAACAAGTGTTGTGTTATTTGACAAAAGACAGTCAATCAATGAATTTATTAATGTCAACCGTGACCACGTAACCACATTGATGACCAAAGAGTTTAAAAGAAAAGAAAAAAGACATGCACAATCACACAGTGTGCAAATGTATAACAAAATGTTATGAGAACAAGAACTTAATACAATCTTTTTGCATTTTCATGCTGAACGGCAGCGATACGGTTTTTAATGAAGAATTTTACCGCTGACCAACTTCTTTTTTCCAGTGCCTCTGGTGAAGCCTTAATGCAGGCAACACAGTCTGATGTTCCTGCTACTTTACCACATTCAATGAAAGACTTAAGGCCTTAAAGACTTAAGTCCACAGCGCGGACTTCACTGCCTGACCAGCTCCTCTTCTTTGAGGTTCCTATGAAAGAAAACACAAAAAGAAATCAGGAGTCTCACCAGGTTTCTGTCTTCTTTTAGATCCTGAGGATCCTGTTAAAATATGAATGATGGTGATTCCTATTTATTATTATTATTATTATTGTTGTTAATATAAAAACATGGCAGCTACATCTCTGACTGAAAGCCATCTATCGTAAGACAAGTGTTAACTACTGAGAGAAAACATCATTTTCATTTTATAACTTATCTTTTGTTTGAGCTTGAGGCTACTGTTAAAATAAGGAAGAATTAGTATATTATATTATGATTCAGTTTGAATGATTTCTTTGTTATGTGGAGCAAGGAAACAAAGAAAATATTCACATTTAAGCTGAAACAATCAGAAATCTTGTTGTGAATAATAAAAAAAACCTTCAAACCGATTAATCAATGATCAAAATAGTTGACGATTAATTTAGTAAGCGATTAATAATCAATTAATTGATTTATTGTTTCAGCTCTATTGTCCATGACATTTTTTTTTCACCAACAGGGCATGTGTTAAGCTCATCAGAGCTTTGCTGTCCTCCTGTCAAAAGAATAACTTGTATAGAATAAAAACAGGAACACTATGGGAATTCAAAACTATTGTTGAAAGGTCCAGTCCACTATCGTCAGACACAATGAACACATATATTGTCAGATGAAGCAGATATAATGCTGCATGCAGCTCTTCCTTATAGCTTAGACTCGAGCCAGGTGAGGCAGAGCCCAGCTTGACTGGCTGGCTGACAGACTAACTTCAAAACACCTTGATTCTTAATTCATTTAATTCTTCCAAAAGCAGTTGGCTGTCACTTGGTAGAATATTGAATGGTGGTATATATATATATATATATATATGTATATGTATATATATCACGTCCTCAGCGTCAGAGTTCTCTTCGGGAAACGGCGCGGCCAGCATGTGGGCGGGGACTGTCACTCATTGTTGTGTCTCTGCTTTTTATATGAATACATTCATGTCCACAAATATACTGTATATAGAGAACACTCTTTATTACTGCTGTTCAAAATAAGGGTGTATGTTACCAAACATTACACTCGCTTGCACACAGAACCGTTGCTGTGGACAGACTCCACCTCCCTCCCCGTCCTCACGCTGGCTACGTCATTTGCCGAAGATTCACGAGTGAGTCACAGACCGCGGCCCGCACGCTCGCTGCTGAGCTCAACTGAACTAAGAAAGGAACAAATCAGTTCATGGAGTGATTCCATTCAGTTCATTCACTCAAAAGATCTGTTCTTTGGAACGACTCGTTCATGAACGACACAACACTAATGAGGACAGAAGAGACAGGAGGGAGGAGACGGAGAAGAGTTTTAGCTTGATTTTACTGATGTTTTAAATAAGTATTCCTGTCCTTTTGGTACATGACATAAGCTAGAGAGAAACAGTATTTTATTTCTTTTGTGTATGTTAATAGAACAGAGACATCTGATCATTAGTTTGTTTGATTGGCAGCACTGAGACAAAAGACTGCACATTATTAATCATTTTATTACTCGTTTTAAAATTGCTAAAAGATTAACTGAGCAGAAAACAAATCTACACCTTACTTTATTATACATTACTACTATTTTGATTCCAGCCTTTTTTGTAAAGACAGGTAACTAGATGTTAAGGTAAATCATGATCTGTCTCTCAGTGTTTGTAAAAACAATGATTGTCATTAACTAGTAAATGACCTTAATGCACACAAGTAATGTGTAACCCACCTGATGAGTCCTTGTCCATCTCTGTCTGTGACAGGTCACTGTCCACAGCTTCCAATACCTGTTCTGAACGCCAGGAAAACAAAAAGAAATATATGAGGAAACGACGTAAACTCAATGTGTTAAGAGGAAGTTTCTTTTACCATTGGGATCAATCTGGATTTCATCCAAGCTCATTCCCTTGTAATCTGACAGCCGGCCCTGTTCTAGGGCAATCAGCACTTTACTGACTTTAGCTAACTCTATTGTTCCTTCAGGTAGTCTGTAATACTGTCTGTGGACCCGGATGTCGTGGCCAAGAAAATGTAAATTGAAATAGTAACGCTCTGACACAAGTATTCACGATTTTGGAGTTTATTTTGTGTGATTTCTGATCTTATTTCGCACCAGGAGGAGCACGTTCACTGTCTCAAGATGCTTAACATCAGGTGTACGTGCGCGTGGCCCTGAGCTGATCATGCAGGGCAAGCATGGCAGTGCCCCATTGTTTTTAACAAAAATAAACACATTCATGCATACGTTTAGCAGTCAAACTCTATGGACAATATGTAATACCTGAAATCGTAATTACAACTTTTTAAGGGCCTTAACTCATTGGCTTTTAATGCCCCTTAACTGTGGCCGAATTGACGTCTATAGCAGTCAATGGCAGCCAATTCATTTTCCCAAAATTGATTTATCAACTTTTAATAGTTTTTTAAACCCCCGCGGAAAAAGCATCTGACTGCAAACACATCACACAGAAAGCCGAAATAAACGAATTAACAGTTCAAAAAAATCACACAAAAAGTCTGAACTAATTACTAAAACTTACGTCGTTTCCATTTCTTTCTCCATCCACGGTTTTTCATCGCTCCTCGTTCGTCGTTTCCGAGCTGCTCCTCGCTGTTTGACTAACCATGAGGAGCACGGGATTTGACGTCATCACAGGGTGGGGGAGGGGGGGTCACAGCGGTGGGGACCACTGGAGTCAGGAAAGGTGTGTTTCAGCGCTCAAGGTGAGTTAAGTTTCGGTGAGGCAGACAGACACACCCCTACCATCCCGCCCCCACCCTGACGTCCTTGACGTCTACCGTCAATTGTCAGACATAACGACACTACTTCCTGTTAATGTTCCTTCACAATAAAAGGAACCGGATGCTTTTTAATGTGAAGAGAACTAAAGTGTATGTGAGCGGAGCTTCATCAGCGGTGCTTTACTCTAACTATTGGAAATCATGTACCTACTAGAACGACCATAAATAAATAGATGTGTAATGTAAATGTAAATACAGGTGATTAGAAAAATGTGAATTCTAACAAGTGTTTATTGACGAACAGAAATTGAATCAGCTTTTGAAATTACAGAAAAAAGATCAAAGCCCCCCTTTATATTTATTTTCATTTATAACTCAATAGAAATTAATTATTTCTTTAAGCTTAAAACGGTTTCATTAATGAATGCATTATGTATATCAAAGCATGTCACTGCTTTCTCTTCCCCATCTCTTGTTGCTCCTGTCGGGGTTCACACACCATGACGTGGACAGAACGGTTCAGATTGTGACGAGGTCTGTGGCACAACAGGCACTCCAGGGTTTTGAACTATCACCAGAAAATATCGTGTTAGTTTATTATTATTATTATTATTGATTCATATAGACTTTGATTCATTCATGTAGACACCGAAGATTAACATGAATAAACTAGCAGCAGTAGTTTATAATAATGCAATAATAACGCAGGTATGGACATATTCTGTTGTTCAGTCAGTTGATCTCTAGATCATATACAGCCATGTGAGGTGACTCACACTATGATTTGTAAAATCAAAAATGGACCGAACTGCTAGAACTTGGCCTGTGGACCTTACCTAAGACCCTTATCAGTCTTCCAGTCCCAAGTCTGTAGACCCTCAGCAAAGCTAACTAGCTCTACAGGGATCCTATCACAACGGGACAACAGTCCTAACAGGAGGCTCTGTGGCGCACAACATAGTCGAAAATCAGACTCCTGGCTTGATGCATTTATGAATTATTACAAAAAACTACACCCGAACAGCTTACCTTTGACCTTTCTGAAGGCACCCTGGATCTGCCTTAGTACCTGATACGCATACTGAAATTTCAGCCCCCTTTATTGAAGAAAAGAGTTTCCCGCCTTTTTATGTTTGAATTTTACACACTGTCTCTTTGGCCGCTATGCGGCGACCTTTGACCCCAGGGCCCCCAGATTCAGAACAGAGGATCCTCCAGAACCACTAAACAATAATGCGGGGGGAAAAAGCCCCAATTTTTTTTTGTCCTTTGACAAAAACTGAATATCAGGTCGTTTCAGACTATACAGTCTTAGACCCTTTGGCCAGAGTGGAGGTTTTGGAGGAAATCAATTTCTAAAGGTCACAGGAGTCTGATTTTTTATATGTCGTTTGGGGTTCTGAGACGAGCGGATAGATGTCAGTCTCGTGCCGCTCGGACGAGTACATTTCGCGTGAAACTGCGTGAAACTTACCCTGCGGAACTTACCAAAGACCCTTATCAGTCTTCCAGAGTCCCAAGTCTGTAGACCCTCAGCAAAGCTAACTAGCTCTACGGGGGTCCTATTGCAACAGGACAAAACAATCCTAACAGGAGGCTCTGTGGCGCACAACATAGTCAAAAATCAGCTCGATGCGTTTATTAATTATTACAAAAACTACATCCGAACGGCTGACCTTTGACCTTTCCGAAGGTCGCACAGGTCTGAAACTCTGCACCCTGGACAAGCGTTTGTCATTGATGCCCCCAGACCGCTGACCTTTGACCTTTATAAAGGTTGCACTTGTCTGAAATTTGGCACCGTGGTCGCCTTTAAATGTATTATTAAAAACTAAAAATCTGTGGCCTTTTGGGCCTACTACCTTTAACTTTTTAGACATTTGTGTGAAGTTTTGTCATAATTAGTGTATTAATTCTTGAGTTATGGTCTAAAACATGTTTTGTGAGGTCACTTTGACCTTTGACCACCTTTTATTTATTTCTAAATATGTTTGTGCACATACTCATTTATACTTTCACATACATACAGCAGACAAAAGGAATGAGACTGCTTTCAAAGTAAGTTATACTATTTATAACTAGTATTAAATTAGCTCCCTTATAGATTTTGGGCAAAATAATTTGATAATATTGAAGTCTGATCACTTGAAAATATGAAATATTAAGTTTTTTGACATACACACTTACACACTTGTCAGGAATAGGACCCCACCGGTGCAAACTTACACATTGCAATACCATTTGTGACCCCTGGGGACCCAATCCCACACACAGAGTGTGTGTGGTAGTCATGAAAACTGACTTCATGGGGTCCAATAAAAAAAATAGAATAGAATAGAATAGATAGAATAGAATATACTTTATTAATCCCTTGCGGGAAATTCTTTCGTCACAGCGCTCCAGTGTACAAAGGTAACGAATGTTGTAGCAGCAATTTCTTTTGAAAATTACAAAGTTAAAAACTATAAGAATAAGTAGGAATAAACCTAAGAATAAAATTACAAAGTTAAAAGAATACGAATAAAATAAGAATAAATTTACAATGTAAAAGATTTCCAGAATATACTTCAAAACTTCAAAAACTGGGCAGGGCCTATCAGGAGGCTGTTTTCTATTGATTGCAATGCTCGGGAAAAACTGGGTCCCACCACGTGAGTGAAGAGTCACGATGTGGTCCCCATCAGGATAGAAAAACACACACACACACACACTCTCTCTCTCTCACACGCACGCATGCACGCACACACACACACACACATTTAGTAGATAGACATTGTTCAATAGAAGTTTCTGAAATACACGGTCTGTATCTAATACATAGAATAGAAATACATACATACACGGTCTGTATGTATAGACCATTTCCCTGTAGAACTCCAATTCTTCAATTCAAGCGAACTACTGATGTGTCATTGTGATTTATCGATTAGTAAATTCATTATTAAAATTGGTAATTGACTAATTAACAAGACCTTTTTTTTTGGAGGTTATGAATTGATGGTTCATTTAGACTCAATTCCTGAAAAAGAAATGATTATTCCATAATGAATGAATTATCCATATTCAAAATTCCCCCAACATTATTGTTTATATTCTAATGTATGGGGTGTGTGGACCAAATAACATGTTGTCATTTTGAGGTTTGGGAAATACAATCGAAATGTTTTCACCAATTTCTGCATTCAATGGATGAAACAGCTTCTACAGCTTTCTACAGTATATATAATGTATTGTACACGTTCTCCCCGTGCACACAGGGTCTCTCCTGCTTCCTCCCACAGTCCAAAAACCATACATATCATTACCTCTGTGGATGCGAGAGTTGTTCATGTCTCTGTGTTGGCCCTGTGACGGCCTGGTGACCAGTCCAGGGTGAACCTCGCCTTTCACCATATGTCCACTGGGATTGGCCCCAACCCCCCATGACCCTCATGTGGAGGATGAAGCGTGGATAATGAAAGAAAACAGCCAATTGATTTATTAAGAATGAAAGTAATAGTTGCAGCCCCACTCCATTGAATGAGTTCTGGTTCCATGTGGACTCAAATAGATGATAAAGCTCAGCATGTAATGGGAGCACGGACGCTGTGTGAAAATGGCAATCTCAGTCTAAAAGAGAATAGTCTAAACAAACATGGACAAAACAGGAAACTCATGACTTATTCAAAGGCAGTTCACAAATAGGTGATATCAAGCTGGGTTGATTGGTGTTCTTATTTTAAAAGAGACTTTCATATGACCCCAGCTGAGGGTTTTATTATTATTATATGTGTGTGTGAGAGAACGAAAGGGAAAGAGAAGAAATAGAGGCTGGTCTCAAAGCTCCATACACTCATGGACATTATCATTAATGGTCTTAGCCTGTTGATCAAATACGTTTATTATAGTATTATTAGTATATTTAACCTACAGCTGCTGCATATTCCCTTTTCATACTAAAACTCGCCTCTTTCCCCCTCCTCTCTGAATCACAGGTGGTCTTCAGTGAGGAACCATCTACCCAGGTTGTTGCACTTAGGTCTATTTATCAGAAAGAAAAATACTTAAGTAGAATGAATAACATTTGTGAAATTACTTTTTGACCCTGATATTATCATGCGTCCCTGGTATTATCATGCATCCCTGATATTATCATGCGTCCCTGATATTATCATGCGTCCCTGGTATTATCATGCAGTGTCCCTGGTATGCGTCCCTGGTATTATCATGCAGCGTCCCTGGTATTATCATGCAGCGTCCCTGGTATTATCATGCAGTGTCCCTGGTATGCGTCCCTGGTATTATCATGCAGCGTCCCTGGTATTATCATGCGTCCCTGGTATTATCATGCAGCGTCCCTGGTATTATCATGAGTCCCTGATATTATCATGCGTACCTGGTATTATCATGCGTCCCTGGTATTATCATGTGTCCCTGATATTATCATGCGTCCCTGGTATTATCATGAGTCCCTGATATTATCATGCAGCGTCCCTGGTATTATCATGAGTCCCTGATATTATCATGCGTACCTGGTATTATCATGCGTCCCTGGTATTATCATGTGTCCCTGATATTATCATGCGTCCCTGGTATTATCATGAGTCCCTGATATTATCATGCGTCCCTGGTATTATCATGCGGCCCAGGTATTATCATGCGTCCCTGATATTATCATGCGTCCCTGGTATTATCATGAGTCCCTGATATTATCATGCGTACCTGGTATTATCATGCGTCCCTGGTATTATCATGCGGCCCAGGTATTATCATGCGTCCCTGATATTATCATGCGTCCCTGGTATTATCATGAGTCCCTGGTATTATCATGCGTCCCTGGTATTATCATGCGTCCCTGGTATTATCATGCGTCCCTGGTATTATCATGAGTCCCTGATATTATCATGAGTCCCTGATATTATCATGTGTCCCTGGTATTATCATGTGTCCCTGGTATTATCATGCATCCCTGGTATTATCATGAGTCCCTGATATTATCATGAGTCCCTGATATTATCATGTGTCCCTGGTATTATCATGCGTCCCTGATATTATCATGCGTCCCTGATATTATCATGTGTCCCTGGTATTATCATGCGTCCCTGATATTATCATGCGTCCCTGGTATTATCATGAGTCCCTGATATTATCATGTGTCCCTGGTATTATCATGCGTCCCTGGTATTATCATGTGTCCCTGGTATTATCATGCATCCCTGATATTATCATGCGTCCCTGGTATTATCATGAGTCCCTGATATTATCATGCGTCCCTGGTATTATCCCTTTCATAGTGCAACTATCACCTGTAACCACAAGTGACACTACATTATCCAGGAGTGAGGTCTTTAACATGGTGTAAATTGATGAAATATATCTCAGGTCTGTAAGTGAAAACCATGTTGTACTTTTTTCTCTTAAATAAAGGTTCAAGTGATTCCGAAAATTACAGATTTTAATTGTTATTGCATTTTCAGTGGGCGTACCTCTTATATCTCAGTTCTGAGGGGGAGCTGAGAAATGGGATTGGGTCATAGTCATTCATTGTTACCACGATGGAAGTGCAGATTAAACCCAGCGTGTGTTGTTTTCTATAAATCACGATTCATTTAGTGATGTGTCATGCACAAAAGATGCGGCTCTGAGAGCCGATGCTTTGTAGTGAATCAGAAGAGCCGGCTCGAGGCTCAAGGCAGAACTTTGTTTTGATTGGTCAGCATCGCGGCCAATCAGATGTGAGGATATAGGATCATACCATTAGGTGAAAACAGAGAGGGGGGGCGCCCCCTCTCTGAAAAATGAAATGACTTTGCCTGCCGCAACATTCTGTTCGCTTGCTGCAGAGCGCAGCCTGGCTGTTCTCTACACGCATGCGCAGTGCACACCAAACACATGTGCGAGTTGTTTATGTGGCGACAAAATAGCTGCGAGCAACAAACCTATACTACCTGCACCGTCTGCTTTAAAAGGGTTCTATGAGGTCGGTGGGAAGATGGACAAGACCTACACCGTGTGTAAGGTGTGTAGAAGTCAAATGAAATACCGGAAATACAACCAATATGCAAAACCACATTTCTCGATATCACTCAGAGTTGGAAGAAAAGTGACCCGTTCCTGATGGCAGCCAGAGGACAATAGCTGCCACCGAACTCGGATAGGGCCAAACGGATTACTAAATCCACTGCAAAATGTATTGCAAAGGACTTCAGACCATACTCGTAGAGAACGAGGGCTTGAGGTGATGGTTCCCCTGCTTTCCAAGTTGGGCAAGCGATACTTCTGTATTCCGGCCACCAGTATCTCTGCAGAAGGAGTATTCTCTACTGCAGGGGATATTGTGACTGCATAACAGAGTACACTCACACCAGAGCATGTCGACCAGCTCCTGCTCTTTCACAAGAACTTGCATATTCCATGAGTATCCACCAGTTATAAACTGGAAATTAAGCACCTTTACTGTTTACTATGTTGCACTGCCATGATTATAGCACTATTGTGATATTTTTGTTTACTGAATTTCTACCTCATATTGCACAGTGTTTTTGTATGAGAGCTGAATTCCAAGCCATACTTTTTTGTACTTTTATGTGAAGCATAAAGTATTTGTTTTGGCTGCTTACTACCAATAACAGGAGGAAAAGAAAGAATAATGGATTTATTTTCCATATTGTGTTGAAATGCAAGTTGCATTTATTATTGCATTGTTCATAGAAAGTGTTTTCTCTAATAAAATATTAGAGAAGGTAATTCATCTGTTGATTGTCTTTAATGATCATAAGAAAAGTAAGAAGTGAGTAGCAAAGTATTCACATATTTTTTTAAATCACACATGGAAATGTACATGTACTCACATGTACTCAAACAAACAAATTGTTTGTTTGAGTTTGGTTCTGTTCTGTGGATTTATTTGCAGTTGTGTTGTTAATTTGTGCAATAAAATGTTTGATTAAAATATTAAACAAAAGAATGGTTTTGTAACAGAATAAAGGCACAAAATTAGGCAATTATAAGGCTTCTCATAAAAACACTGAACATGAAAGGGTTTTTAACACACAAACCATTCATTTTTTGCAAAGTTATGGTAAAATAAAGATTAAAGAAATAGAAAATCCTAGATTCATTTAAAATAAGTAGGAAACTGAAATATGGAATGGAAGACAGCTCGGCTGTGAATGTCTGAGATTAGCATGTAACTGACATGATAAGTGAGGACAAGCATGTGTAAGCTGTTTCACTCCTGACTAGTGCACAGGTTGTGGCTTCATGGGAGAAGTATTTGTAGGCTTTGTTTTTTTGGTTTTAAAGCTGCAAAAGGGCAAAATGTAACCTTGGATAGAAAGTTAGACATGCAGCACACATTCACCAATGGATACTTTAATAAACGTCATTCTAAGATCACATTGTTGGAGTTTGAAAGCATTATCAAAACTTGCCATTATGATTTGAACCAAAATTACCTCCCAACAACTCTTCATGGTAAGAAGACCTGCTGACATACTGGACACAGAGAGAGACAGAGAGAGAGAGGGGGTGAGGGAGAGAGAGCGACAGAGAGAGACAGAGAGGGAGAGAGAGACAGAGAGCGAGCGAGATAGAGAGAGAGAGTCTGGTTTCCATGGATTCCTGGGGAATAACTCTAACATTAACCATAACTGCTAGTGGCCTAAACCTAAGAAGTTTCTTCACCTTTAAATGTAGTAAGGTACATTATGGAGGCTAAGTGTGGACAATATGTCTCACCAATAATCTCTGGATGTTTTTCGGCTATGAGATGTAACAGGTTGTTTCTCAGAGGACAGTGACAACACACTGTCAATAGAAAGACATGTAAAAAGCAGCGTTTACCTGACCACCCCGTACATGACGAGGACGTTTCCGAGCAGTCCCACCACGCAGATGACGGAGTACAGAGCCGTGATACATATGGCTATGATGATGCCCCCGGCGCTCCTCACCGGGTTCTGCCGCTCCGTGTAGTTCCGCGGCCCGTCCACCATCAAGCCGCGCTCCTCGTCCGGGAAGGTGACATTAAAGGGGAGGACGGAGTACAGGTCCTGCAGGGAGAGCTGGGCTCCTGGGACCGTGTACGGCTCCATGCTGCGTAGAACTTGGATCACACACTCGGAGTGTGTGGATAAACTCAGCCGATGCGTCACGAGAGAGTGACAGAAAGAAAAGAGGAAAGGAGAAGACGAGAGAGAGAGAGAGAGAGAGAGAGAGAGAGAGTGGTCACTCAGCCAGGGTCGGCAGCTCGTGTGTGTGTGTGTGTGTGTGTGTGTGTGGACGCACATCTCATTATACTCGTCCCCAGATCCCCTCCTCACAGCTCCGCGCGCGCTCTTGCGTCAAAGGCGCGCATTCACTGTGTGCGCAGTGTCAATGTCCAGGTGATGGCTGCGCTCTGTCTCCTCCCACTGTAGAAGTGAGTGACAGGTTTGAAATCACGCTCAACCTGTTGCAGCCATTTATGTCAATTGTTGCTGAGATTCAGACACAGTCAAGACTGCTGCTCATAACATGTGATAATAAATGAGAACCATGGGAAAACAAAAGGATTGTTTATTGTTAAGATTACAATGCCAACATGCAAAGTTGAAAAAGAAGAAGCATTATTGGTCTGCATTTATATACACAACGCTGCTTACACTACAGTTTGGCACATGTGATCAGAAGCATTTGATAATGTGACGATGATCCTTTAAGAAGTAGATATCATTCTGGTGTGTTTTGACAGGTTGTTAGACACACATATACCTACAGAAGTAAGCACACACAATTGATTCAATAATGCATGCTGGGAGTTGTTGTAGGTAGGCAACAAGGAAAACCTGGAGTACGTTGTCAGTGGTATGGATTTATGGTGAAGCAATGGAAACAGCGCTGGGTGGATAGACGGATTTTGCAGTAATATTTGACATGGTAATTGTGAGACGGTCCAAAGAAATACTTTTGAAATGTGGGGGGACACATGCACTGAATCTTTAGAATGAGTTCACTAAAAAGATTTGTTGACTGAGTGAATGTTCAGTTCTTCCTGCATGACCAGGCCAGCATGTCCCTCACCCTACATCAGCTGTGATTGGCCCTCATGTGGAGGATAAAGCGTTAGACAATGAATGAATGAAAGTTTTATAATTGCTTGTGATACCTGGTCACACTGGGTGTGATATGTTAAGCCTTCGTCAAATGGATGCTCACTCTCATGAAAACATGACTGTCAGAGGGGACGAGGAAAAGAAATATTTAGACCACAGAGGGCTCACCCAGAGGCATAGGCCCGCCCACTTTCTTAAGAATCCCAGCCAATCAGAAGACTCTTTTAAATCCAATCTTTATGAATAAAAAACATCTCTGAGCATGTTATCCAATCAAATAAATGAGTTAGTTGTCCTGCGAGTAGTAGTAGTGTCAACCAGAGACTGTATATTTCAACCAGGATCATAATCGGAGGCTAGCTCGCAATTGTATGTGATATCCCCGTCATTTCCCCAAACCTCTCACAAAGACACGTTCACTGTGTGGCTTTAAAAACTGGAAAGCTTTTTCCGAAGCTTGTTGCAAGTATGAAGCCGACAAGACGCACGGTAGCAAAAGTCACCTGCCAGAGCGAGGAAACATCATAAACCAGCTCAATAAAGAAGCACAGAACAAGTCCCTTATAGAACGAAACAGGGATCACATTATGGAGATAATACATCTGCAGATCTACAGATACTCAAAGTATAATGCTGTTTACTTATCTGCTTAAAACTATGTTCATTCAGTTCAATTCAGTTTTATTTGAATAGCATCAAATCACAACATGCATTATTATCTGCACAGAGAGCAGAGAAACCCAACAATCCACACCTTTTAACAGAAGAACCAGACTCAAACATGTGCAGCATCTGCCTCAACCAGGAAAAATGGGGGACAGAAGAGCGAGACCAGGAGCAGATACACAACAACTGTATCAAGTTATAAGTTTATATAGGACATGATGTTATTTATATAAGCAGCAGCAGAAATTGTTCATCAAAATGTAATTATAACTTAATAATAATGGTGATGATATGATATGCCATGTCCTCCCATCTTCTACCCCCTAACAATTGTTGTTGCAAAAAAAAGCAGCAAAACAGCACTATTATATCAAATAATCACTATTTGAAGTCAACTAACCAACAGAAATAAAGACAGAAGAAGCCTTTCATAGATTTACCCCTGCATCAATGTGTTGCACCAACGCTGTCAGGGTCTGTCCCACACTTCCTTTCTTTGCCTTGAAGATCTCAACAAAGCGTGGTGTGTAGCGGTCCAGGGCCTCAAAGAAGTCCACCTTCTTTGAGGCCCTGAATAAGATTCTGGAAACACCTGCAACTCACAGCAAAAAGCATGGTGACTGTTAATAGTTCATTTTTATTACAACAGTAATTGTCAGACATTTAGTATTTAGTCACCAGGCTACGGAAGATGGTTAGAGTATTAGGGGCCACTGGAAAAAAAACCTAATTATAACACAGGGGTAAAAAAACAACAACAAAAAAAAATTATTACGGGGGTGGAGTACTGTAAAAAAAGGCTCATAAGGGAAAAACTACTTTATTGTTATTGTTATTTCAGTACTTACTTGTCTCTCCATAAAAAGAGCTGGCCACCGCTCCTTTAGAGTTTTCACATAATCTCTCTTCTCCACAATGGGAAGGTATGGTCCATCTTTGAGGCAACGACAGCTCCGCTGGGGTTCCGTTTTTTCATTTCTTCAACAAGGAGTTTTCTCTCAGCCTCCAGGCTATCTTCACTCTGCCCCTCAGGAATGTCCGGTAGGTAATTAACCTCATACCTTTTGTGTCTTTTGAGGCCTTTCAAAGCCATTTGTGGTCCACCTCCTTCCCCAGCATTTATCGCAACCTCTAGACCTCTATTCAGTTTACCACGATAGTTCCCCATTTTGAATTTCAAGCTATGCCTCCAGCCAGAACACCGATCTGGTGAACCTGGTTCCGTCAAACAGGGATGTTTGCTGATGAGCGCAAGGGCCACAGACTGGAGCCGCTCAACACTTGGGTAGGCATCAAATGTGTAAATTGTTTCAGCAAGCTTTGCCAGAATGCTATGCTTCACGTCTGTTTGTGGATTCCAGTGTGTTCTGTCTCTTAGATACGCAAGATTAGCCTGTCTCTGTCTAAATTCCACATCAACTGAGAAATTTGGAATGTAAAAAACTCTGGCCATGGCTCTTGTCTCATTAATGAAGTTGAGCTGTGTGGGGACAGAATCTCTGTATCATCAGAGGCACAGGAGGCCTCCGATGTGCTGGTGTTGGCGACAGTCACCATCAACAGAATGACCTTCACAGAAGCTCTTGTAGCTGGCAGGTCTCATATGTCATCGAGGTTGCATTATCAAAGTCAGGATCTTCATACATAACACTGATGTCATACTGCAGCTTGCATTTTTCCTTGATTTTGGTCTTCAGTTCTTCAACCATTTCTGGTTTTCTATCTAGTGACACTTTATGTCCTGTTCCATTATGATGACTCTCAGTTTGTAGTGTTCCATGGTCCTAGACAAAGTGAAAATAACTTTAGTGCATAGTCCACATACTGTCATTCAGCATGATATGTAACGCTTGAGTGTCACATACATGCTGCCTTTCACTCGGAAGGAGGATAAGGGGAAAACGTCATTCAGCTCAGACAACGGTGTGACAGAGAGAGAATCTGCCTCACTGGGGCACAACTCATAAGCATGTAAATGTTGGACAAACCACGCAGACAAACAGGATTTCTGTGTTGATCACAACAATGTTTGTTATTTTCCTGAACTCAGAGAGACCTGAGCAACTGCCAACTGAATCATGTGATCATATTTGTGCTGTATTGAACACCATGGACATAAGCAGCACTGTACTTTGCTTGGCATTTCGCTGATGTAGCAAACTCTGAACATTGTCAGGGAAAGATGCGACCAAAACTGACCTCACTTTATCAATTTCCAAAGGAAGCTTGAATGATGTTGAGGAATCTAAATAAAAGGCCATCATCTTCCGGTGTCTTACAGCCAAGGTGTTCGCCACATTCTTGAAATTGCAAGTGTCATGCACCACTTTTAGTGGTTGTCCACACATCTGCTAATGGGCCAAAGATTTTTATCCTTGGAGGGTAGTGTCCAAAAAATGATTTTTTTGGACAAAGTTTGTAGTTCGGAAAGGTTTCCTGCAGCAGCTCTCTGTGTTCTGAGATTTTGCAATCCAGGAAGTGGATTAACTCATCTGTAAAGTGTGATGACATAACCAACTTCAGGATATCTTTAAGAAGCATCAGAATCTCCCATGCTTGGTCTCCCTCAGGGATATTGTGGCCTATCATCAATGGAAGCAGCCTCAGGAGAGACCAATTTTCAAGGCCATTTCCTCCAATAGTTCCCTTAGAGATGAAGGTCTTTGGAATGATCTGTGGTTTATCAGCTTGATCAGAATATGTATAAGGAAACTGCTTAATAGCCTTATTCAAAGTGTCTAAAGAAAAACACTTCTTGGTAAGAAAGTCATGCAGAATGTCAGTTGGGAAACCATCCACCACATGGAAGTGTGTCAGGTTTTCATTTAATGGACACACTCTTTTTACACCATGATGTCTGGTCGTAGTAGGGTCACGTATAACCTCTTGCACAGGTGAATCATAGTTCTCTTTTGTCCTTGGCTGGTGTAGACCTGATCGAACCTCCTTATCCTGTATTTTATCTCGCTTACACAGACAAAACTGAACAGAACTGATTTGCTGCAAAACTCTCCTGGAATCCTGCCAGAGAGTGAGCCCCCAACTTGTCTGCTGCTACATACAATGCAGTGCCTCCGACACTTTCGGCTAGTTGTTCTATATAAACACCATGTTCCTCAAGAGTTGCAAGATCCTGAAGGAGTGGACGAAGAACCTCTGCATAGCCGTGTTTTATCACAGTGCTGACCTTACACAAAAGTGCTAGTTGAATGGAGTGACGAGCTTATCAAGATTAGCAAGTACCCAATATACGGCACATAGTTTGTGTTTTTTCTTGGAAGTTCCCAGTGGATTAGCTACTTCAAAATCGTCGATATATAGCCCAAGAGCAATCCTAAATTCTTCCATATTGAATAGAACATTTTCTTTGAAATAAGAGCCATCTCTGAATGAGTGGTATCCTTCTGACGAATTACCGGTAATCTCTCCACACAGCACCTTGTCCAAAATATCCTTATTGCTTAACAAAGCATGTAGCATTTTCAGTATGGGGACATATACAACAGATTGACTATCTCTGTCAAGAAGAAACTCAACTGGCATTACAACTGGAAATTCTCGCAGTACATACAATGCTCTCCTGGCAGCTGTTGATAGAGATCTTTATTTATCTTTGCACCTCAGCAGGACTACACCTAAGATCTCACTCACTATGGAATTATCCACGTCACCACAATGTTGACTGATAATCCTCTGGACTGCACTTTGTAGTAATGGCTGTGAAAGTAAATTCATCTGTTTGATCTGCTGAATGACTTCTTGTGCAGCACTTTCAGATATGTGCAAGATTGCTTGCATTTTCAAAAAAAGTGCAGCCAGGTTACGTTCCAGTTGGATTTCCAAGTCCTGTATGTCATCAACAGACTCAAAGTCACCCTCAATGTCATCCTGTAAAGGGGTTTATTCCTCTACTTCAGTCAGCTGATCTGGACCTTCAATGTTTGACATTATTCCAGTTTTAAACTGTGATGTAGCAGTCCCACTGTGTACTGTTTGAAAAACTCATCTTCAGTGCAGGGCTCCATGAATTCACAGAGCTGGCAATGAAACGTAACTGTGGGTTTACTTGCTTGTCCAATGTCTGATTGAGAATGCCGAAACAGATAAATGCACTTTGAGTGCATTAAAAGATCTGAAAACGCACAAGCAATCCAGATGAAGACATGGTATTGGTTGTTGCCGATTAAAAGCTCCATGTTTTAGGCGACAGTTTTTTAACAACTGTCCTCTTTCTGTCTGCGGAAAAGAGGCACTGCTTACAGGTCCAATGCATCTGCAAGAAATATTTTCAAAGGAGAGTTTAAGTAAGAGTAGTCTGTTAGGAACGGTGAATACACTGCTTGGATCCGAATGCATGAGACAGGAGGCACGATGAATGATTTCAATAGTCTTTATTTTCCTTTTGAAAAAGGCAGAAAAAAACAAAATCACTTCTTCACAGAAGGAAAGACTCGACTCGACTCGACTCAAAAGGCGAAACCAGCTTGGATTCTGACGTGTTCTCTCAAAAGCATAAACGACACACTGGCAAATGACAAGGGAACTGGGGACACTATAGGGGAGAGGGAATCAAGGGCAGGTGCGAGTGATTACTTAAGGATCACCAGGTGAAGTGCATGAGGGAAATAGGGGAGATTTGTCAAAACAACTGAAGAAACGATGCGACAGGAAGATATGACATTTACCAAAATAAAAGGGGAAGTGAAAATCAAACCCACACCAAAAGTGACATGAACTTAACGTGACTTTAAACCTAAACTAACACGATAACTAAACTAAGCAGAACAAAAACACTAACTGACTTGAAGCTTTGTGACGGTCTCCCAATTTAATCTAATTAAGGTGCATGACCTTGTCAAAAACTGTTCTACTGCTGGTGGTTATAACTCCTTACAAGGAGTAGTTCCCCCAAAAATGAATATGTATTTTTCCAAACAATGGATGTATGCAAAACAGAATAAAGTACCCCCAAAAAAGATTCAAAATCCTCAAAACTTCTCATCTGCCACAATCCATATGTAGATATATAGTAGATAATGACTGTATTTTCATTTGTGGGGGGTTATTCCTTTAAGCTGAAATATCCTTCAGAATATAAGCTACTGGCATCTCACCTCCAGTGCACACTGATTATCTTCAGTAGCTCTGAACACTTCTGAAAAAGACAAAGAATTTTATAGTTAAAGGAAGTTTAACTGATATTGTGGTTTGTAGATTACTGAGACATTCCTTAATATGTGCATGCTTCACACAGGTATTACAAGAATGTATTTTTAATAATAAAGTACAACTTCAGGCAAATACACCCTGGGGCTATAGTTTCCTAATATTTTTGGTCAAAAAGCATTAATCAGATTTTTTTATTGCCCCTATTATGCAGATGGAAAATGTGAAAATGTGAAAGGTAACATTTTAATTCCATTACAACTTAAAGTGTAATGAATCAATCTTAATTTATATAGCACATTCTACACCCAATGTGCTGCACATGATACTGCAACAAAAACAAAAAGCAAAGGTGACAAAGGGCACAAAAAATAAAGATAGCATTGTATTGATAAACTAATAAGCGTAGTTCACCGGGAGGTTTGCAACTCACCCGGCTACCCTCACCTGGTTTAGCCCACCTGCCAAAGCGGTGGCCCAGGGTGTGGCCGCTGCACATGCTACAGCTTCTAGGAGCCTACAGGTGAGAGCTGAGCATCAGGTGGGAGCCAAAGCAGGAGGAGCTACCCTGCAGGCTGGTGTTTTTACCCTATAGGGCATGGCAAGCCCCCCTCTGCAGAGGTACTGACCCTACCTGATGCCCCATACACCCCACAATTGGAATTATAATTAGTAAAAATGTAATTACAGATATCTGTAATTGAATTCTTCCTAGTCAAATGAACATTGTCAATAGCCACAATTACATTCTTCCTAGGACAAATGACGTCACGTACCCCAGAATGCAATTCGCCGGAACATAGCAGCAGAGAAAACCAATATAAACCTGAAATTAATCATTTTCTGGGTCCCGGAACGCAGTTTTAAGAGCCAATCTTTTAGAGCTTTTTAATTTGAATTTCAAACATTGTTTGAAGATGCTTATGCCTGATTAATAGGTCTCTGAAACAAAGCTGCGAGGAGATGTGTATTCAAACGTGTAGATACAGTCATCTGAGTGTTTTATTTTGAAAACCAGACGTCGATGTCCTTAAAAATCAGCTTGACTGCAGGCTTTCTTACTGTAAATCCCCTCGTAATTCAGGCGTTAAAATTGAGTGTCAGGTAGTTTGGCTACAGAGAAATGAGTGTTGGATAGCTTGATCACAGTCAGATAGCCTCTTAATAAAGGTCTTTTAATAAAGTAAGAATTACGGCTGGTCGTAGAGCTGCACGAGAACCAGCGCTCCCACAGACCCGAGCACTTCTGTTTTTGAGTGCGCTTCCATTGTCGGCCGAGAGGGGCAAACACACTGCAACGACCCAAAACACATGCAGGAGGAGAAACACGCTCCAGATTCAAAAAACCTGAATTTTGTGTGTGTTTTATTTAAGGTTTTCTGATATTCTATGGACCAAGCGATTAATCGAGAAAATAATCGTCAGATTAATCGATTATGAAAATAATCGTTAGTTGCAGCTCTATTTGTGAATATGCAGCTCGTTCCTCCTGCATGTGTTTTGGGTCGTTGCAGTGTGTTTGCCCCTGTCGGCCACCGTAGAAAAACCCCTGAAGTCGATGCACTGGTGATGATGGTGACCTGATAAGACTGATGAAGAATGATGGATCAGATGAGACTGTGAAAACTTAGTGGCAATGGGGAGGAAAAGAGTGCACATGACAGAGAAGCAAGACACTTATGACAAAAAGAGATGCATTTAAAAAGATATCAACTAAATGATTGTCTTCAGTTTGACACACTGCACACAATCAGCTGATGAACAGTTGGTCACAGTATTGACACCTAGAGAAACGACAGCTAAAAAGTGAGAGTGCATCAGGATGAGAATATGAACATGAAGTATACGACAGAGATGTCTTACTGACAACATCTGCTGGAGCTTCAGTCTACTTCTGTAACAAGTTGCTCTGAAGCATCAGAGTTAACCCACCAGAGGCAGTGACAATGTAATTGCTTAACATCTTACCTGCTATTATATTTTCTAATATTATCTATTATAAGATGTTGTCCTTTGTCTGGTGAATTTTGACACGAAAATTTCACAAAAATCTGCATGCAAAAGCATCTAGGAGGAGGAGCTTCTTATCAGCACAGAAGATCAACAGTAAATGAAAACATCTACTGTATATCAGACCATTAGCCTAGTTAAAACCAGCCGAGTCGGATTTTTCTCTGCTAACATGTCTGGCAAGGATGCTGTTTTGGCCAACTTCAGAATCTCTCAAAATAATAATAAGCCACTGGTGCTCAGGAGGTGGGCTTAATGCATGACGACAGAGAATCAATGTCTCACAGCTTTTGTATACATCCAACATAGTTTCCACTGAACATACGAGATCACAGCCATCGCAAACTACAACAACAGAAAACTACAACAAGCACATTGTTGTCACTCTGCATACATCATCCTGGTCATTGTCTGATTGTTTGTAGGTCTATCCAATTGCATATGGGGCATTTTGGTCATGCCTATCGTAATGGGAAGTGACTACACCCTTTCCAGACTCATAAATTCCAGTTCTAAAATCATGATGCCATAAAAGTGCACATAGTAAAATAAAATGTCTTCCTATAGTTATTTGAAATCCATCCTAATTTATAGAAGAAAAAGCATAGAATTATCTAACTGCATACAAAGACATTTTTGTTTAAGTCTGTTGGTCATGCCTCTTGAAATTGGTAGGTGATTACATCCTTTAAAGACTGAGATTGAAATGCATTAACTGGCATTAAGATGAATTAAATAATACAATAAGTAAACAAATATCATCAAAATGAAGGACTACCCTCTCCAATAGGTTCATCCTTTGTGATCACGTTTGTGTATGAAATACAGCATAGCATCATATTAAACATACCATAATCATCTTCTCTGTGGTGTCCATAGAATTGATCACAGTGAAGCAGCATTTCAGACAAAAAGCATTTGCTGCGTGGTCCCCCAGGAAGTCTGATCGATCCTGGACACGTTCCTCTTTCTCTGCAACGCTTTGGTGTCCCCCTGGGAAATGAATTGCTAAGCAGATCATTTACCTGTGTTAGAATTCAGATAGATCATTGAGCACTGACGATCCATCACTCACAGTAACATGTCCTGTTTCTGCCACCCACCCCCATACACATCGTCCATTATGATCAACAACTGCTTTGGCCACAGCTGCCACATCAGCCACTTACCCTGCATTTACAGAGTAATATGCATATGGCAGAGAACAAAGCACACCACTTACCACTTACTCCACTGCTGACTCCCTTTATGCTACAGTGTAACTGAAGTAGCTCTTGATGTTTAATTACTGTTGAGTTTTTGCGCTGTTCTCAATGTTCAGTGCAGCTGTGCAGCTCCCCAGCAAACATGCCCGTGTGGGCCCCACGTGGGCCCCCATACCGTCGTGAAATGCAGGGCACGTGTGGGGCCCACACTGTGGGGCCCATGCGGGCAGCTCCTGGAGGTACAGATTATTGATGGCCTCAGAGAAAAATGTCTCTGGAAAACTGATTATATTGTTTATTTTATTCACCAGAATTGTTTCTTTATTTTATTGTTACACTAATAACCTCACAAATAATGGAGATGCAGAGGGTTAGTGTGCCGTGCATAACGGCTGCATCACTGGTCTGAATCTCACACACTTCAGATGTTCTGCTACACTGTTTGCACAGGGTTTGCCTTTAACAATGCTCATGAATAATAGACAATGGATTTGGTTCACAGAAATGCACTGATGTGGGTTAACATCTGAGTTTTTACTTTGAAATGGGTGCAGAGTGTTTGTAAAATCATCATTTTCACTCCAATTTTTCTCTGAACCGCATGAAATGCCGAGAAAAAAAGGGTGAGAGCCTGACTCCAGAATATTATTGCAGCTCACTTGCATGAAGGGCAAAATATTCCATGACAACTACATGCTGCTCATGGATCCTTTGTCCATTACATACAGTAAGAGGCAGGGACAGTGATGACTAAAGAGAAGACCAGCCAGGATGGTAAATTATTACAAATAAGTACAAATAACTTTCTGATGGACCCTAGAGCAAGGCATTGGCTTTCTGCACACACTGAAGCAATGTTCAGGAGCTTCCACTAGGGTCTTTTATAGTTAAAAAAAAAAAGTTCAACGTTCAAATTTTAAGAAAAAAAGTAACAGGACTAGGTTGGAATTCTGTGTTTGAGGTTTTAATTTAAATGTCGCAAATCAATTATTTCTAATCCTTACTCTTTTCTTTTTCTAGTAATTCTAAGTAAAACACATTATTTTGGAAATATAAACCATTATAACAGCAAACAATATCATTTAGTATATAATTAATGGATTACTGTAAATAAATGTCCACATGGGACCCATAAGGGTTATATTTGTGACTGACAAACACAGGTGGGGCCACCATAGAAATCATGGACAAACCAGCTTGGGACCAATATTGTATTATAATTTAATAATATGCAATACCTCCAGACTCTCCCAAGAGGGGCGGAGGAAGAGCGACTCATTAGGACAGACACAATGGTAATGGCTTGGAATGATTCAAGGACACAGAGGCGCTCACACAAACAACATGAACTGTGGAGGCTTTGGAAGTAAAGTGTCACTGCTGCAAGGTCTGCAAAAACAGTCAAGGGCCCGAGATATACCAAGCCAGAACCAAGTGTGTCGAGAGATTTCCAGGATTGTCTTGTGTCACCTCAAGGCGGCAAGAGTTTGCTGAGAGCAGAAGACTGTTGCCAAAAGAAGAGCCCTCCTCAACCATCTCTCTCCTCAGTGTTGAGGGTAACATCTTTTCTGTACTGGCTAAAAGGATGACCTCATGCAGTAGATGATTATGAATGTATATATCGATACCTCTATCCAGAAAGATGGGATTTCAGGTTTTTCGGGGGGGTCTGGAACACACAGGAGTTCTCAATCAGATGATCCGGAAGGCCAAAGCAAGTAAAGGCGACCTGACAGTTGTCCCTCATGTCCTCATGTATGCAGCATTGGACCATTACCACATCCTTCAGCACATCAAGGTCATCAGATCATCAGCTACTTCGGTGGCATCCAGATACGATTCAAGACAGCCCATTTTACAACCCAGCAGCAAAACCTGGAAAAGGTAATCAAATCCTAGTTCACCTACAATTTCCTCATATTAAACAGTGATAAAAAGGGGAATCCTTATCATTAGCACTACATCCACATTATCCAAAGACATGGACAGCTCCTATGTTTCCCCCTCCCCTCAGGTTAAGAGTCTGGGTGCCATCCTCAACACTACATTATCATTCCAATCCCACATCAATAATATTACCTGGTCTGCAACATTAAGAGGACATTACATTGAAATACATTCATTTCCTGGAAACCTGTTTGGACCTGACGGGGCGGTAACAAAGGCATGGCAAGACCATTTAAAGGAATATTTCACCGTTGGAAAGATGAATGTCTGTGAAAACACACAAATCCCTGTGAGGAATTAGTTGGCGAATACATTACAGACCTGTAAATGACTCAGGTTTGCTGGTCAGAGATTCAGAGCGGTGCAAGCCTGATGCCTCAAGGCTAAGCTAAGCTAAGCTAGGCTAAGCTTGTTTGGAGTTTTGGAGAAGACAGTGAAGACATGGAAACCCTGGAAACTCAGAGGGTTCACGGTCTCCATTTCCAGCACTGAGAGGTAAGACTGATGCTAATAATGTTTTAATCTTATTCATATTTGTTCATCTCATGTTATTCAACATTAGAATGTTCACAGCGAACCCAGTTGGCACATTTTGCTCAAAGGTTTATGTTTTCTGGAAAAAAGTCAAATCTTCGTTCATATTTCATGTGTCATTGTATTCTTTGTCCTTTAGAAACATGGTTGAATCAAGTCTTGGAGAAAACTTTCCAGACTCCTCTTCCAGACTCTTCCAGACTCTTCCAGACTCCTCTTCCAGGCTCCTCTTCCAGACTCCTCTTCCAGGCTCCTCTTCCAGACTCCTCTTCCAGACTCTTCCAGACTCCTCCAGCTGTGCCACATCAGATTCTGTTACCTGTACATTTTTTCTTTGCATATTGTGTTTCTTTTAATTATTTTAAGACACCTATGTCTCCTTGTTTAGTTTAATTTGTACCCTTGAAAATGATGGCAAAACATTTTCCTTTGTGAATAATAAAGCTTTTTTTTTATTAACCTGCATTCATGTGTTCACCACAGTTCAACAGTAAAGACTCGTGGAAGGAGGCTGAATAGTTACTGCCTTTGTTGTTATATCACTTACTATACTACACAAGTTAGATTTACACAATAAAAATGATGCACTTGTCATTAGTAACAGTAATAGTGCTACCAGTCCATAACAACCTCTATGTGGTATTTGGCACTAACAGCATAGCAACATGTCTATGGTTAAACATTAGACAGTACTACACTGACTAACAGTGGAACACATGTGTATGGTGGTATGTTGGTTATGTTGCTCCAAGGTTCTGATTTAGAAATATTCTTATTATATTATATTACATCATAATATTGTGATTCACGTCTTTAGGCAAGCAAAGGAGACAGGGATTCATTTATAGAAAACAGCAGTCCATGCAGCATTTTCTCTTTTTTTGCCAAAAAAGGGAAAAATGTAATGAATTAAACCCACAACCACTGTGGAGAGCATTAAAGCATGAGTGGTAACTCTGACTAGAACCAGGATCTTTGATCTGCTGGACAAATATTGACGTCCTGCCTCATGTTGGGAGGACTCTGGATGTCCAGAAGAAGCAGATGGCTGGTTGAGGAGGGACATGTCAAATCACATTAACTCCTGTCTTTACACAGTTTGCAGGGCTGAAACTTTGTTTGTGCCATAACATATGGTCAGAACTGCTGGTCTCTCAGTTTGTGCCAGAACTTTCCAGTTGAGTAACTGTGTTTTGAGACATACATTTTTAGAAATATTATGGCTGATTTATGCCATGTACACCTGGGGGTAAATGTTCAGACTGAGTAAAAATATGTTCCAGTATGAAAAGGCATGAAGCGATGCCTCACCAGTGCTGCAGGGTTGGGCATCTTCTGCTTCTCTGGGGATCAATAAAACACATCTGTTTTGTTGTTGATGAAAACCCACGTTAATGTCCCCTCAGCCTTCTGCGTCTACATTTCAAATATTCCTATGAACTATTTCTATTTCAGGCAGTGCCTTTTTCAACTTAATGTGAGCAGCAAATTACAGAGCAGATGATAATCTGTGTTTTAAAAAGGCTTCAGCCTCCCTGCTGTTTCACTCCGGCATTGCCCTCACAACCAGGCTGCTCTCCTGTGAAACCAGCTCCCAGTGTCAGTTCTGGAGAAGGACACCCTCTCTGTATGTAAAGTAAAACTTAAAACCATCCTTTTTGAGAAAGCTTAGAGTCAGTAAATCAGTTGCAAATGTGGCAGAATTTGACATGATACACTTTTGTGGGAATGTGAAGATATATGTCTTATTATAAATAATTGGGAGACCTTAGGTTTCAGAAGCAGGTGTAAAGCGGCCATAGCATGGTCCTCCTAATATACGTATTGTTGGCACTGCTCCTTCCTTTAGGTGAAGTTTGGTGCTGTGTCCTGCTTTATATTGAAGAAGAAGAAGAAGAACTACTCTAGTTGCAGCTGCTGAGCGTATCGGTTGTACGGAGCCCCGGACATGACATGGTAAAAAAATAAAATAAATTGTGCCCACGAAATAAGTATAACATGCGAGTGTTGTGTTGTTATTGTCGTACCTGTGCCAGTAAAGAAACCTGCCTCTCAATATTCTGTTTAAATGCCTCTCGGTAATAATGGTTCCTTGCAGTGACAGGTTTTTCAGAATGTCTTTGTGGTTCATTCTCAGCCTAAAATAAAACTCTGTCACGCTATGTCTGTCCATCGTGTAGCTTTAGCCACTCTACTGCCTCTACCTTTGACCTTAGAGGAGGTGTGCCCCATTTGCTTACCCAACTGTCCAGGAATGGTGATATTATTAATTAGTATAACGTGCACACAAAATACTACTTCATGCCCCGGACATGTCCGTGTACAACCAATACACTCAGCAACTACAACGAGAGTAGTTCTTCTTCTTCTTCTACAGTTGAAAGTACGTCACTGGATGTACGACTTACAGTGTACAATGTAACTGAATCATTAGACTGCGAGCCTCCTGTGGAAGATAAAGCGGTAGATAATGGATGAATGGATGAATCATTAGAATCAATGGAAAATATTTGTTGAGGACTTCCACCATGACACAGTCACTGGACTGAAATACAGGGTTTGTGAAGCCGGTCGCAATCAGCAGTGTTGTCCCTAAATACACCAGACTCTTAATATGGAGATTTTAGACATTTCACTATGAGAGTGAGCCATCTCAGTCAAAATGAAATATATAAATAAGTATATAAAATGATTCTTATTTCCTGTCGCTACATTTATTTCTGAAGGTCCTGTTTATTTCCAGGCTGTATTTCATTTCCTGTCTCAAACCACTCAGAATTCGATCCTCTCTGTCGATCTTCTCCAAAGCATTTATCCGCTCGAGAGTCGTGGTGAAGATTGAGTCTGTTGGTAACGCTGATCAATCTGGTCTGTTACGGATAGCATGGTACCACGGACACCGCTTAAATCGTCTGTTCTGGACTCACACCACCAGACCTGGTCCTGTTACTGTAACCTGTCGACCGTGACCGCTAGCTAGTTGCTGCGACCACTGAGTTGTTTGAGACTCCCGCGTGAACAACAGGTCAGCTGCTGTTGCTTCGGTCAGGATCTATGATAAACCACGCCCCCTCATTTGCATACAAGGATTGGAAATGAAAAACAGAGGGGAAATAAATGTGGCACTTGAAAATAAAAGTCTCCGGAAATAAATAAAAGTGTCAAAGTCCCCTGAAAAGAATCATTTCCTTTATTTATTTTATTTTGACCACGTTTCCCTCGTAGTTGTTGGACATTAACCCACGTTTTTTTTTAGCATTGTTAAGTAGTTTTGATTGATTCACTGATTCACAGTTTCGGCTCAACTTCTGTGTCGGATGTCTCTTCCTGTGACGTCACTCTGACCAATCGGTGGCCGGCAGTCTGGTGACATCACACATATAGTACCACGCGCTCGGAACCTCGCCAGAGCAGGTACTAACAAAGTATAATAGAGGAGTCGCAACTTAACAGCGTCATGCTGAGGCGAGGCGAGTAGAGCCGCTGATGAAAGCTCAGTTGAGTCTCAACACATTTATATAAACCATACATTTGGCAACATAAACACATTTGATCAAACCCACACACCTACTGTGGAGGGAGGGGTTTTTGTATCTTTAAAGAAAACATGATGAGAGGTGAGAAGTGACGTGGAGAGAAAAACAATGTTTTTCAGTGGGAGCTATTTCTCACCCGAGAAGAAGCTTGAAAGAGTACATGAGAGACAAAGAGGAGGAAAACATGAAACACACATCTATAACTCAGCTGGCTTTATCTTATATATATATATATATATACTGTGTGTTTACAGCTGCAGGGCTGAAACAAAAGCTTTGAACTTGTCCAGTTTATTATTGTGACATGTATTACTTTTGAAAACCAATGAAAAACCCTGGGTTACGTCCGAGGTCTGTGCTGACCTGGGAATGGAGTGTTGCCCCAGTCGTGTTCGGGGTGTCTTCATTTGCTCCTCCATCTTCCCTGGGTTAGGGTTAAGATTGGGGTTCCCCCTGCCCACCACCCCATCCCCCTATCCAATCCGGTTATCCCACATCACAGAGAAAATAAATAAATAAGAATAAAAATAAGAGTATCACAGACACCAACTATTCAACTAAATGTCCAATGTTTTCTTGTTTTCTTTTGTTTCATTCAGAGTCTTCAGTCCTCGAGGCCAGAATTCTGCTCACGTCCACAGGAACAGACCAATGCTGAAAACCTAAGAAATATTTGCTTTCACTTTATGGATAAACACGTCCATTATGTTAGTGTTTTGTACAGAAGTGATATTTGTTGCCATGTTCACTCAGTGTTGTGTCATGATAGGTAACAGATATTGAATTCAAATGTTTGTAACTACAGTTTGAGAATGCTGTAGAAGGAAAACCCCAGCAGATGCAGCGTGTATGTCCTGAACCTTCATCATCGTCTTCATGTGCATCTCTCTCTCTGATCTATACAATAACAACATACAGTACATCAGTAAAACTACAGTCACAGATGATCTGCGGAGGCCACCGTAGCGCTCAGGGAAGGGAGGGGGTGAGCAGAGGAGCATTTCCTCCAGATGTCTCTAGAAACTCCAAACATCTCCTTTAAGCAAAGGAAAAGAATTGCCTGCTTATATTTTAGCTAAATGCATGGTGGCTGGTTAGACGTGTGCTACATGTTCCAAGTTTCTAACAAGAGTGTGAATGTGCTGAAGTGAGTGTCCAGCCCTCGAGCTGCTGTCTTGGCATGTCTGGATACCGTCTGTCTCCGTCCCCCTCCTGTGGGACAGCAGACGGCACAGAGTCCATCTCAAAACAGATGCCAAGCGCTGCATGTGGCCAGAATAACCCAGGGCAAATCTGTCTGCACCAAAGCAGACACAGAGATGTGTAGCCAGAGGCAGCGTCAACACAACGTTGTGTTCATTCACTGGAGCACACAACTGAGCATTAATGAAGCGCTGTGAGGTTTAACAATGTGTTACACTTCATACTCTGAATGTAGAAAATAAATAAATACAAATTCATTGTTTCATTATATTTTTGCTTTGTTGGATTCTCATGATTAAAACTAGGAATAAAAACATAAAGTCATTATTAAATCCCTACAATGAACTTTTGCTTCCAGACCAAATGTGCAGTTAATAAAATACAATGTAATATAATGTAATGAGAACAGTTACACATAAAGATTAAAAGGAGGATTTGTTTTTTTCTGTTATATATTGTGTTTTTTAGTAATAGTTTCTTTTTGAGAACTCTGCATTCACATTTTCACAGATGCTTTGCACTAACAGTTCAAGCTTAAGACAGACATGGTTCCATTTGATGGTCAAACAAAACATTTGAATGCAGTGTGGTTGGTGAGACGTGTACTATGTGTTCCAGGAAAAAGAGACGCAAATCAATCACATACAAGTCCACACAGAAGTGAGTGTCCAGCCCTGGAGCTGCTGGCTCGGCTTGTCTGGACGCTCTGTCTCAGTCTGAGAGACAAACATTGATCTGATCGTGATCCAAGCAGCTGTTGTTGTGTGGCTTCTAAACCAGGCTGTCTGTTAGCATGGAGCATGAAAGCTAAAGATGTGTGTGATGTTGTGATAATGATTATTATTATTATTATTGTTCATATACATGAATGCATATATAGTTATATCATATGTGTTTATATTCCCTTCTTAGCAGGGGTGGACTGGGACAACAATGTGGCCCTGGACTTGTTGGTCCAGACTGGTCCACTACAATCTGCATGTAGATACTGTGCCCACTCGCCCCACTGATGTACATATAAACACGCACAGCCTTAATAACACCACTGTACTGAGCACTATCCTTTATATTCTGGAGCTTTGAATAAATAAATGATGACTATACAGGAGAAAGGAAGGAAACAGCGCGTGGTGTTCTTAAGTATTCAGGTTTATGACAGAAAGTCAGTAGATTTGTCGCTAGTCGCTTTTTTGAAGAAAAACAAAGTCAGCGTAAACAAACAAACATTATTTCCCTTTCTTTCCCTTGGCTCGGTTCATCCTCTCTCTCTGTTTCTGTTCTTATATCTGTAATGTGTCCAACGTCGTCTTCTTTGTTTTTGGTTGAGTGTTCCAGCACAACTTCTCGTCTGAAACAGGGAACTAACAAACATTCAGATCTTTTGACTCTTCTGGTTCCCAAATGGCTCTCACTGTGTCTCACTCAGAGCCTTCTATTTCAGCCTAATTTAACAATAATGAATGGTTTGTGTGTTGGTAAGAATTCTTTAATCAAAGACTATTTTTTAGGCATTTGTTTCATTACAATACATTTTAATCAAACCTTGAAATGAACAACTGAACCTGATAAACCAACCTGTCCCTGCACTGAGCTTTGCACTTTCCAATGTCTTTGAAGCCAGATGATGCTTCTTATTCAGTTATTGCTCATCTCTTAATTTTTTCCATTTGACAGATCAGTCAGATCAGTCAAATATATATGTATATACATACATATACATATATATGGATATGTATGTATATCTGCACTCTGTGTGTGTGTGTGTGTGTGTGTGTGTGAGCACTGTGGCTGAGACAATGCTGCAGACAGAGAGAAATGACTCAGTTTTAAATTGATATGTGTAAATGTCTTTCCCTAGTTCTGTCACATAGGGACACACTTGTCACTCACTGTAATACATGGCCACTCCTACTGCCTATATCTCTTTTCATGACTGCAAATTGCTTTTGCATTGACAAATTCCTCATTGAAGGAGCCTGTGCATGTGACTTGTAACGAGACAATAAAGGCAGGAATGGATGCTGTGACGGTCATCACTCCTCAGTCCAGTCTGTCCCTCTTTCAGATTAGAGAGACATTACACACACGCGTCTGATGTCTCTCTGAACTGTGGACGAGTCATTGATTTGTTACATCATCATCATCATCATCATCATCATCATCATCATCATCAGGAGACATAAAGACACTTTGTACATGAGATACAGTTGTGGAGTTACACAGTGCTGCTGCCACCTTGTGGTTCCAAGAAAAAAAACAACTTTATCAACTTAGAAAAATTAAGGACAACAACATGTACAGTATGTTAGTATCAATCAATATTTAATTATGAACATGTAAATGACTAATGTATCAGTGGTTGAGCACATTTCATACATATAAGGCTGAAATAGATTCAAATGATAAAAGAGCATTTATTTTATTTTTTATTATTAACAAGCTGATGTGAAGTTGTTGAATGTGATTTATATATTATATGAAACCCTCAATGTTTATCATCACGTAAATAAATAAGTCAAATGTAAAACAGAATGATTGTGTTTATTTCATCGTGTCATGTGGTGTGCTGCCCACTGTTGCCCCTGGGTCAATAAAAAATCTAAATAAAACATTTGGTTTTGAGTCTGCATAAGTATAATCATATGGTGCAGCACCAAATTTCCCACATTACACCAGCAGGGAGCAGTGACGCCACATCAGAGAATATAAACTGTAGGTATTGAGCTCCGCCCCCTCTACCTTGCATCCAATTTTCCCAGTTGCCACTTGTGGTTCTGCAACAATAAAACCTCACACTGCCCTAAAGTCATGGAGCACAATAGTAAAAGAGACGCCTGTAAAAGTGTCCTCAGGACACCACGACACATGTATGGATCTTTATATTCTATATTTTTGATTCACAGCGTTTACATTTTGTAAAACCTTCCTAAAGAATCCCAGAAGATCTTATTTCCCAGAGTGACGTCACAGCTGTGGACGAGCACACCAGAGCGCGACCATGTGGCGTCGAGGGGACGGCGCTACTGTCAGAGAACCGTGTGAAAACATCCTGGCAAATGTGAATGAATGAACCCTTGTGTGGTGTTCATGTTTTTGCTTCTCAGACAGTGTTCGTGGACCCGCTGCATCAAACAATTTCATGTTAAAATGAATTATATTTAAACAGCATATATTGTTAATATTTGCCCGTTACCTTCGTTAGATCGTGTTTATGAATTAAAACATTTTTGATTTTTAATTATTTATAAATTGAACCCATTCCCATCAGTTTACACAGCACAAGCTGACACGTCCGTCGAGACAACACTCCACATGTTCTGTCCCTCTCGGGTCCACACATACTTGTTTGTGCAGTTGCTGGTCGGTGGATTCTCTGCCTGAATTCTCCTCATAATGAACACAGAGGCTGGGCTCCTTGGACCATGTCTTCTCTGGATTTGAGGTCAGACCAGTGTCTCTCCCAGTTCCTCTGGAGCTTCTTCAGTTCCATCCAGATGACAAAGAAACAACACTGAAGTGTACAGTCACCTGACAGTTTGAATAGTTGTTTTTCATTGCCTCATAATGAGCCTTTGATATTTATATCAGGGGCCGGGTCAGCTCTACCAAGCCCACATTGGACCATTTCAACATCTTTTGAGTTTTGATGCTTTTGAGGTTCTTCAACACACTTGGAAGGGTGAGGTGACCTCACCAATAAATACTGATACATTTTACCTACTGTACCTTTAATCAGCATTGATTATGTAGTACAGTGTAAAGGTGTCACAGGGCACTTTAGTTAGTTTGGTTTTTAGGTTCTTTGTTTGGCTCCTTGTGTCTGTATTATGGAGAGGGGTCTGGCTGCAGACCTGCACTGTGAGGACCCTTCGTTGCAGACCTGCACTGTGAGGTCTCCTGCACTGTCAGGACCGGAATTTGATTTGAAGCCTTTCAAAATAAAAGCGGGCATACCGGAAGCACATATTTTTCGTTACTCATGAGAAGTGTGGAGACGACGAGGTGAGTAAACAACTTTGCGTCATACGAAGAAACAGAAACAGTCTTTATTCACTAGAACGTTATGTTGCACACTATATATTGACTATATAAAGTTATATTAATTTGAAAGAATTGGGTTTTGGACTTTTGGGTAGTTTTTAGCGTTGTTATCGTATTGATAGTGCTCACTTAAATGTGCCATTTTCCTACTCAAAGACCAAGAAAACTGAGTTATATCATATAGTTTTTATATAATTTTGTTTTACTTATTACGACATTATTTGTCTCTTACAGATGCATATTTCAATCTTAAGTACCAGCACTATGCCCAAAGTTGATCGTGTCATGCTGCAAGCGATTTCACTGCCCCCCTGTTCCTAAAAATGAAACCAACAAAACTGTCCAAGCTGCAGAGCCACTTAGAGGCACATAGGAAAGGTGGCATTTTATTTAAAGGTAAGCATAATGTATTTGTGTGTGTGTTTGTACTCATAAGTATGAGCCAATGCTACTAACTTCTGACAGGTTGTGGTTTGGCTGGTAAAAGGGGAAAAGGAAAATGAAGGGAATGTAAGTTGCAGTGAAGAACATGTGGGAAATAACTGGTTTTCTTCTTGTTTCCTGTAATGTTCTAAGACAACAATTAACAGTCAACCTGTGAATGGAGGCTGGGGAAAGTGTATGATAAGGAAGGGTCAACTTAGGGTTTCCACAAATGGTATCTGTTAGTCGTCGTAAACATTAGGTGACATCTAAGGGGATCATAAACGTTGTTTATTGTGTCTGTTCTTGTTTTACTTTGATGTTTCTGTATAAATGGTAGAGCTTTCTTGAGAAACGGGAGAGACCATTTTAGACCGTCCTTGGTGACAGTGTCTCTCCTCCATGCAGAAATCCATGCATGCAGTAAAGATATGATTTACTCAACACTGATGACTCAAGAATTTCTTTCACAAACACCTGACACCTCACTTTTCTGTGTGTCTTACTGTTCTGAAATGATGTTAACGATGTACAGTTTTAGACACTGGTCAAAAATGAAAAGTTTAGAATCACATTCTCTGCTCTGCAAGTCAAAATGTATGTGAGTTATGTGAGCATTAATAAAGTTGTTATGTCGCATCATCAATTCCATCATTTCCAGCTGAACTGAATCCCAGAACTTATCGATGTCCACGTCACCAGTGAAGTTCTCAGAGGGTTCTTTTATGTCACTCACTAACAGAAATATGAGGTGCTTGTAAGATGATGATGTCAGAGGACCGGCTTATTGATGAGCTATTGAAGCAGAAGGTATGTATGTGTGTGTGTGTGTGTGTGTGCGTGTTTGTGAGTGTGTGTGAGTGTGACTGCCTTGCAAGAAGCCACCACACCCATTTCTTTCCAGTGTCCCAACTTTTATGGTACAACAACTATAGTGCATGAACTAAAAATTGCTGAATAGTTATGTGTAATCCTGTTGTTTTTGTCATAATAAAAATAAAAGTAGCATCACACTCTTGTCAGAGAAACACTAATAACATTTAATGACATTGTACTGACAGGAATTGCTTTTCAGCTCACTTACAGATAAATGCTATGTGGACACAGGTCCCTTAAGTTTTTATTTTATATATTCTCAAAAGGTCTCGACAGTGCGCAAGTTGTGTAAGGCATGTAATCTGGACAGTAAAGGATCACGGATGGATCTTGTTGTCCCTAAATCTTCTGGAAGATTAAGCATCTGGTAAGGGTTACTCGTACAGATGAGATGAATTATTTCTACATTTACTACTAACTTTGGTTTTTTTTATTTAAAGGTGGATGGTCAGTGATCTTATGCCTCCATGGAGTTGTTTACAGTTTAAAATTTAACTTAAGGGCTGAGTCACCAAGGGATTTTACTGACCTACTGTTGTCCTGGACGCATCTACCAAATGTGTCTGTGTATGATTTTGCAAGGGGCTTGGCAACTCATGCAAATCTCCGCCTCCCAGCCTCACTAACTTTTAAACCTCATGAGGGGAGACTGGCTGTATCTAGTCAAGACAACATTACAGCAGCACAGCAGAATAAACTCAGCATCTCTCTGCCGTGGCTAACTGAGAAGTTGCAAAGTCCTGAGAAAGATGCTCATGCACTAACTGGTTCCTCAGACCATTATGTGCTTTATGACAAGTTCCACGAGGCCAACACCAGAGACCCCCAAGAAGTCCCAAGTTCAGGGATCAACTTGGTCCCAGAACTTCAGGGTTCACTAAATAGTCAGGTGGCTGTGCAGCTGTTTTCAAGCATGCAAAAGAACAATTACTACCTCAACAACCTTTTTTTTATGAGAAACCTCATCCACCACAGAAACAACAATACAAATGCAAGGCTTGTGGAGCAACAGCTAAAGCGAGGACGTGAGTTTCATCATTCGCAGCACATCACCCTGAATGAGTGAGGAAAAGCAGTGCTTGGTAAATATCAAGTCCGAGAAATGTATCTTGTAACTTGCTGTAAATTGTCTTGTTTAATATTGAGTTGTAAATGCCTCAGGACCACCACCTCTTGGAAAGTCTGCAGAGCATCAACAGTGCATCACCCTACCAGGTGGTATCCCTCCACAGACACAAGGGCTTCACTCCGATGCCGCCGTGCAGCTAGCAGGCCGCTCCATGCACCGATGGGACCGCAACAAAGACTCCGGTAAGAGCAGAGGTGGTGGCCTGTGCGTTTACGTAAACAATGACTGGTCTAAAAACAACATAGTCACACACACACATTGTTCACCGGACATAGAGTTCAACTGTATTAAAGCCCGTCCTTTTTTCCTGCCCAGAGAGCTAACAGTCACGCTAAACACGGCTGTTTACATCCCACCCGATGCTAACACTAGCATAGCTCTCTCGCTATTGTCAGACACTATTAACAAACAACAGCAGTCTCATCCCAACGGCGTACACATTGTTGCAGGTGACTTTAACAAGGCAAACCTTAAGTCTGTCCTGCCTAAATTCTACCAACATGTAAGTTGTACTACGAAGAGGCAACACTTTAGATCATGTTTATACAAACATTAAACATGCTTACAGAGCCATACAACTCCCACACTTAGGCCAGTCAGACCACCTCTCTCTGCTCCTCACCCCTGCATACACGCCTCTAAGAAGAAGCAAAACTCCCGTAACCAAAACTATCACAACCTGGCCTGAAGATGCGCTTTCTCAACTACATCACTGTTTCCAGCACACTGACTGGAGTGTCTTCGAACATCAGGACCTGACTGTACACACAGAGGCTGTACTTTCCTACATCAAGTTCTGTATGGGGAATGTAACAGTGGAGAAACGTATCCGAGTGTTCCCCAATCAGAAGCCCTGGATGAACAGCCAGGTCAAGACACTCCTCAAAGACAGAACACTGCCAAGTGCCTGGAACGGCTGGTCCTAACCCACATCAAGACCCGCCTCCCTCCCCCCCTCGACCCTCACCAGTTCGCCTACAAAGCAAACAGGTCGACAGAGGATGCAATAGCCATCACACTCCACACCGCGCTGAGCCACCTGGAACACCGGGAGAGCTACGTCAGGATGCTCTTCATTGACTTCAGCTCAGCCTTTAACACAATCATCCCCGACATCCTGGTCAGCAAACTGTCCTGGGACTCCCCCCACCCACCTGCTCCTGGATCAAGGAGTTTCTCACAAACCGACCTCAGACGGTCAAACTGGGTCACCACCTTTCCTCCACCCGGACACTGAGCACAGGCTCCCCACAAGGGTGTGTGCTGAGTCCACTGCTCTACACCCTCTACACCACTGACTGCAGACCCACCCACTCCAGTAACACCATCATCAAGTTCGCAGATGACACGATGGTGGTGGGACTGATCACGGGGGAAGACGAGTCTGCCTACAGGGACGAGGTCCAGAAACTGTCTGAGTGGTGCTCAGTAAACAACCTGTCTCTGAACACCTCGAAGACAAAAGAAATCATCCTGGACTTCAGGAAACACAGGTCAGATTCACTTTCCCTCTACATACACGAGGACTGCGTAGAGAGGACCCACACCTTCACCTTCCTGGGCACCGTGATCTCTGCAAACCTTTCTTGGTCTGCTAACACCTCAGCTGTCATCAAGAAGGCACAACAGCGTCTGCACTTCCTGAGAGTGCTCAGGAAAAGTAACATCTGCCAGAAGCTGCTGGTGGCCTTCTACCGCTCTACCATTGAGAGCATCTTAACCTACTGCATCACGGTGTGGTTCTCCCACTGCACCGAGGCAGAAAGGAAGAGGCTACAGCAAGTGGTCAAGACAGCACAGAGGATCATCGGATGCCCCCTCCCTTCCCTCAGAGACATCTACTCTTCCCTGATTTCTGATCCAAATCAAGGTGGGCACTGGGTTTTCAAAATGATATGCTTTTTTACTGGCTATGTTTTTGACTCGTTCATGTTATCCTTCATAGACACTGACCCACGTGGAACACAATGTGAATTACTCACAAAATGTGACCAAGTAGCACCACGCTGACCATCATGGACAGTGCAAACTGCCCAAGAGCAGCTGGTAAGTATTAAATCTCATATGTTGATGTTTTATGAGCATTATTTATTTATTTTGAAATTGTCATTCATCAGCTTGAGTACATCTTGGATATTGAGAAGCAGAGACAGAACTGATTGTTAAGACGCACAAAGGTTGCCTGACACGAGCTGACTTTTGGACCCTTGGCTTAAATAATCAAATGGAATCTACTGTAAGTTTACAGTCAGTGGATCTCTTATATAGTGATGGAAAATGTATGTAGGGGGACCAGTTTTAAAGGTACTCATGTTTTGTTTTTTTGTTTTTCCAGATAGGAAATGCATGTTTCCAGCTCATTGAACAAATTGCTCAATCAAAGGTAAAAACAACAAATACAATATACTTTTATTTATTAATTTCTTTTCTTGTCTGAGCTTAGGATTTAATTATATTCCCCAGGGAAGGACCATATTTGTGGCTGACCTTTATTGTGTTCCAACATGGCGGGGTCCAATAGCATTTGACCCTCTCTCAAGTTTACATGTAAGAATGTCATACTTTACTGGCATCAAAGTAAATGATGTCCTCGATAATATCAAACAAAAACAAAAATGTACATTGTGTACGTTATTTTCTTATCTTCAGACATAGAAAAACTTAGGAGATGTTTTGTTACATCTTCTAGTCGAAACTGCCAAGCAAGGTAACAAAACGTCTCCTAACTTTTTCTATGTCTGAAGATAAGAAAATAACTTACATATCATAAAAAGAAGACCTAATGAACCTAATCAATCTAAAACATTTTTACATGGATCATTTTGTTTTTTCCCTTAGAATGATGTCCACATGAGAGATGCCACTGTCATTTCTATTTGGAAAATAGGACATTTCCTGTTATCTGTAAGTAGAGATACTTAATTGTGACAAGTAGCTCCATACAAATTAATCTTTAGAAATTAATATTAAAAGCACAACATTTCACACCACTTCATTTCTAATTGTGATGACTTTAGCACCTTTGCTTTTCTTTTGCTGTAAAGTTTCCCACTGTCCATCAAATGATCCAAAAACAAATCTTAAAATCAGTATTTTATGTGACGTTGTGTACTAACTTTGTCATATTGTCAGGATTTCTCACACAAGATGAAATGTTATTATCTGCAGGTCTTGAAGCCAACACAGAGAGACATAGTCTTTCAGGACTCTAAATGTGCACAAGCACGATTTGGAGATCAAGAAATGAGAGAAGTGTTGAGGTTTATTTTATTACCAAAACATACCTTTTTGGTTCATGTTCCAAGGCCGTTCTGACGCCTTTCTGAAATGGTATGTTTGATATACCAGATCATGTTCAGATCTGTGTAGTAGCAATTTATGGTGCTGTCAAAATTAACTGCAAAAAGTATATGTAATGGCCGTTTATACCACAGTCCAAGTTCCTACGGCCACTTATTTTGCAGTGGTTTTGTTTCTGACTCGTGATTATTTATTTTTGAGAAACCCAATGTTACTCACAAGTATTCCACAGGAGGCAGGTAAACGTTTACGTCGATTTATTTGAGGACAAAAACCAAGTAAACAAAGGTCTGGTCCAGTACCAGAATATTGCAGTCCAAATTACGACCCTTGCTTGCTTCCTTATTCAGTTTTATATGCACAAACGCACGGTCAAATCCTCCATATCCTCACATTACTGCCCACGTGACCAAACTGCCTTAAAACCTCCCCTAACTGTCGTAAAGCTCAAATATAACATGCTTTTATCCAACACAAATCAGTTTCACACTCACCATAAACTTGAATATATTAACAATGTATTACACATACTACACTACATATTCTAAACTTAACGCTACAAAATTACTTTGAGTGGCTCTCACAGTATATTATATATCTTCTGTGTCATTGAATTTTACAGTTAAATTTTATCACCAACAATTAAAACTTTTTGGAACAGAGTTTAGACAGTTGCACCATAAAAGGCTGCTGGAGTGTGATGGAGTGTGTTTGAATGCATGAATATTCCAGACTACTGTGATTATGTGTGTTCTTTGATGTGCATGGAAGATGACCATGTTTTTCAGCATAGATAGTTAGGTTATAATACAACTGTTTTTCGATTTTAGAAACCTTTGCCAGTCAATTAATCCTGGAGTGTGGAATGAGAAGACTGGCTTAGACATACAGGTAACTGTATGATGATGAGGAAGATTGATGATGATGAAGATGATGATGATGATGACGATGATAGTCATCAACGATCTTCTGTTTGACTTGTTAGGGATTTCCACGACAGCCCTATGGGCAGGACTGTGGCATCGTCATGTTGATGGTAAATGAGATAATTGGTCAGATCTATTTCATTATGTCCTTTAAATATATATTAAGATTAAATTACTCTTTTGTTTGTAGCATGCCCTCTACACAGTTCTGGATGCTCCCTATGATTTCACCATAGTAAGTTCACCATCTCATTCAAAGAAAGATAGTAAATTGTTAATGTTTAATCTTATATGAAATCCAAATACCTGTATGTTTTCATAGGCTGACATGCTAACCCTGCGAAAATGGTGGTGTGTCATGCTCATGGAAAACTTTGATCTTGGAAGGTAGGATGTTATAATTTAATTGACTTTGAGATGTTGACATGGCACTGTAATCCTACTTCCCATGCACGAAAAGTCACCAAACTTTGCACAGAGGTCCAGTCCCATGCCAGATTGCCTCAGCTGCAAAAACGGGCCAATAGTCCTGATGGTGGCGCTACAGCAAGCCTCTAAAGTTTAAAAATTGCTACTGATTTGCAACTTTAACCTAAATGTAGCCCCGATCCTGAAGAAACATTTGTAAACTTTACACTTAAAAATCAGTTTTTCCACTTAAGGAGCCTTTCCATACATAGACTGCTGCTGTCCTGTGACTGGCTTAGTCAGTCTGTGAAGCCTCACATGAATTGACATTTGCTAAATGGCTCAGTGAGTTAGAGGATGGTCCTTGGTGTCAGAGGTTGTGAGTTCAGACCTCAACTGATGCTATGCACATTGTAATGTCATCTCTCAATCTATTCTCATGCTTGTTGCCCCAATTGCCTAAAATTTCCTGGCCCTGACCATTGCTGCGCAGCAGCTGTACTTTTAATTGTTTTACCCTTTTTACCAATTACTATAGCCATGGCAAAATGTTTGCCCACTGGACCGAGTTGTCAAAAGCCCTTCTGGCAGGTGAGGTGCCACCTTCTTTAGTTTGAAGAAGAAAAGCTTGATGACATGACTGAGGTAAGTTTGCAGTCCTTTTTTCTCAATCTTTATGAGTTGTTTTCAGTAAATCTTATGTCAAGTTTCCCCTCCCAGGACATGGTTTGAGAAAACTGACTTTGTGACGTTTGCTTGTATTTAATGCAAAATAAAACTTGTTTAGGCTGAAGAGAAGCAGAAAGAGTGTCAGCAAAGTGCTGCTCTGGTTGTGCAGGAGGTGGAGGCAGGCTTGATCTCCAGTTCCATGTTGTTAAATGTTGTGAGATGACTTTTCATGCTCTGACAAAAAAGCTGACAAATTTTTTTTTCTTTAGACCAGTGCGGTGGTCCAAGTGGTGCAGGCTAATAAACACTTGTTTGCAGCCAGAGTGGAGATGCCTGAGATTTTCAACACAAACTGAGGAGGCTGCGCAGGAAATGGCAAAGCTGTTTGACACCATGGATCCAAATGAGGACAAAGAATTAATTCTAGAGCCTTTTAAGATTATTTTTTACCACATCGAAGATATGTGGCTCTTCTGTGAAGAGATGATGGACAAAAGAGCGTACTTGGCGTACTGTGAGTACAAAGAGCAGGACCTTTAAGAAAAAAACTAAGAAAAAGTTTCAATTGTGGAAAAAGGTTGTTGTTGTTAAAACATTAATCATTAAAATCATCAAAAAAAAATAAATAAAATAAAAAGACATTTGAAAGTTTGTTTTGTGTCTACTGTTTTCTCTTGTAACAGAGGTTATTGGTTATCTTGTAACTAGTTATTCAGTAATTCACTTTGAATACACAAAGCTAAGTTCATTTAAAATCATCAACTGAGAGGTTTAATGTTGCTCTTCACAGGTTAAAGTTGTAAATCACATTTCTTCCTGACTGTTTAAAGGTCATTTTTTACTGTATTGCTTAAAAACCTCTTCATATCCCGATTGGGACCAATTAATGAATGCATTGCCACAAAAAGGACGGGCCAGTAAAAACCCTGTCCAATCACACTGAACAGCCCGTACAAATGAACTAGGTTGTGCATGTGCATACCCCTGCATGCTCAGAAGACAACGCTAGAGCTTATGCTAGCTTCCTAAAAATTCACAAGACAGTTACAGCAACGTTATGACAGAAAAGTTGGTCACAAATGAAAACTACTGCCAAGAAAAAGGCCGATGCAGAGAGTTCCAAGACCAGAGTGAACATCAGTACTGTCTGTGTTTGAACAGTAGCAACAGTGGTCGCCCCTGCACAGTGATGCCATGCTGGACAGGTAGGTTAACTGTATGTCTGATGAGGGACGTCTGAAGAAAGGGGCTTGCCTGTTCAAACATTGTTTCCAGGATCTACCTTCAGTCAGCACAGGTCAGCATTCATGTAGCAAACAGCTTATCGTCACTTTGTGGAGTGGATCCAGTGAGAGACTGGGGAAAGATTGTCCAGGACATCAGAGGAAGACACTCAGCTTCCGAATGGCAGTCCTGTGTCTGTTGATGCTCAGGCAAATTCAGAAGTGTTGAATTCTGGACTGGTTTAGGGTAAAGTCAGGCATTTAATTAAATAAGGAGGGTGCACTTGCACAAGGAAACATAACAGAAGGAGGCTATACAGGTGCTGACAAATAACTAAAACACAAAGTAACATCAAACGCTATTTAGCTCTTGAAAAAAAAAAGAACACCAAAGAACTAAAGGAGGTCAGCACCCATAAGTTTTACAAACATAACAGCACAAAACAAACAAGCAGCTATTCTGCAAAAAGAACTCAGAACAAAATAAAGAGAGAGACAGGTAAAGGTACTCTCTGAACTAGATAAATGTACAAAGATTCCAAAACTAAATGAACACACTATTGAAAGATGTTTTAACACAGAATAGTATGTAACCAACAGCAAGGCGAACTGCTCACTGACTCACACAAGCTATTTATGTTGCAGCTGGGGTTGATTGCAGAGTCTCGATTGGTAGATTTGGTAGACACACAGCCACACCAATCACAGACGCAGGTGGACAGGAAGCAGGAAGTAGACCGCCTCCGCTTCAGCAGGACCAATCCTCACCAGGGAATCACACAGCTTGCTTTGCATGCCTGGCAGAATCACTCATGGGAACACACAATGAACATACACTAAACGGCAGCCAGCAGCGGCCGTAACATTAGTTACTATGGGTGAAAAAACACAATATTCACATTCTGAATCATTAGGAGGAGCAGATTCCACTAACAGTTATTCTTTCCAGAACATCACCAAAAATAAGAGGAGCTTTCCTCACAAGACACCACTACTGAGTTGCATTTAGTCCAAGATTTTTAGTAGCCTCATCCATGTTCAACCCACTGGGCCTGATTTTTCTCTCACTATAACCATAAATGTATTGTACGATGAATATATGTATTCTGTGGGTAATGGGGGCGGGACTAGATAAGCTTTTGCTTCTCCCGCTTTCCCTTTTGGTGTATTGTATGAACTACACGAAGATGATGTGTGATGATGAGTGATCTAACTGACATGACTGACATGACCGAAATAAACATATAACTAAGTGAAACTTTGGATCCTCTGTGACCAGAGGTGGTCTAGTAACGCGCTACATTTACTCCGTTACATATACTTAAGTAACTTTTTGGATGAATTGTAATTTTAGGAGTAGTTTTACTGAAACATACTTTTACTTTTACTTGAGTATATATTTGAAGAACGGTACTTTTATGCCGTTCCATTTAGCTATTGTGCTGAGCGGCCCAGTTGTGGGCCGCTCAGCTGTTAGCCACAGATTTCAGCTCCAAGTGAACTTAAAACACACCAGTGGTTCGCTGTTTACTGTGTACGAAACCGAGGCTTTGTGGTTTCTGGTCTCCTGTCTCAGGGTTTTGGTCTCCCGTCTCCAGGTTTGGTCTCCCGTCTCCAGGTTTTGTACCGTCCGGACGGGTTTCAGCTGTCAGCTGAGCGGCCAACCAATACTTTTACTGTGCTGATGTATCTGAATTGGATAATCCGAACTTGTTGTACTTTTAGTTAAACGGTGATGTATTTAATTTCCCAAATAATTCATATATTATTGCTTTAGTTCAAATGTTATTTATTTTATTTTAAAGACCGTATTTATTGTTTTATTTTAAATATAATTTTTTAACATATCTTAATTTGAACATTGCTGTTTGATATTATATTGTGTCTATTTTGTACCGTGTGTGTTGCTCTGAATATTTCAAAAATAAATCCGGAGAAACTCAGTACTTTTCACTGCATACTTTTTACACCAGAATCATCTTCAGTAAAGACAGACTGTGACTTATCCTTAGGTACAAATATGTCGCACTAAAGGACTCGTCAAAGAAAACCTAGGTTGTTACCTGTCACATGTATAACAGAACCAAGCCATGGTGAATCTGAGAGTGGCACCTCAATACCGTGTGTTTCAAGTATTTTGAGAAGAGGCTTTAGGATGTCATCAAATCCGTAAGTCTTCAGGTCTTGTGAGTGAAAGAGTGAAAGAGTGCCACAACATGTATATTCATCAACATAGAATTATATTTTGGGGGCAGGTTCCGCAATTTAAAGTAAATACAACAACGTTTGTGAATCCCTTTTTTCAAGCCCAAGGGATTTGCCGTATCAAACTCATCAACATATAGTTGAATCTGTAGAGTATGTTTTTTGTGGGAAAACAAAATGTAAATTCAGTGTTCTTGAACACAGACTTCCCAGAGTTCCCAGGATGGGTGTATACACAAATGTATCTGTTACAGGGACCTGACTGTAAACTCCTAAAACTCTCTACGAATATCAAACCGCACCACGTCAAGAACATATTCAACAATTTCTCACTTTTCGTCAAAGAACTTCTGTTGTTTGCCTCTTGTCTTAAAGGTTGAGAAAGGATTATCTAGTTGATCAAAACACTTCTCCACCTTCTTTTCTAAATCTGTACCTTGAATTTCTGAAGTCCAGGTGAGAACTGCCCCCCTGCTTAGACTGTGCTCTCAGCAACAACACCTGTGCTAAAACAGAAGCACACATGTTTAACACATGACTATTGTCAACAGAGACCTGGGCAGTTATTGGACAGTCTGTACTGACTGCCTGTAAAGTCGAGGTTCTCACCAACTTCATTCTGAGTGTCCACATTTTCAGCTGTATTTGTCAAAGCAACATCTTCATGGAAATTTACGAGATGCTTCTTGGAAAACAGAATAAGTGCAAAATGACAAACAACATCCCGGCTGTCCACATTTCAAATGTAACGTCTTTCCGGGATATAGACCGTGGTGGAGTCTTAAATGCTGACTAAGCAATGTACAACATTTTTGGTGTACCTTACAGATGTAACAAAGAAAAACATTTGTATCCAAGGATACAATACAATATATTATATATATATATATTATAATATATATATACAATATATTTTTTTTTATACTCTGGGACTTCCCACATCAATGTAGTTTGGATGAATGTAGAGAAGTTGTAGAGGGATTCATGGTAGTCAGTGCCTTACAAGGGATGGCCTTCTGGTCAATTATGACAGAGTATCTTTGGATGCTGTTCCTCTTGTCACCAACGCACAGAAGAAAGGGCTGTTCTGGCTCCACACCCTCAAGGAAGGTTTCAATACTGGCTCCTATCATGAGAAAATCATGAAATGTAGTGCCGCTACATTCAAATGACTAACCAAACCGATCACAAAAAGTGCTTCAACACAAGAAGGCTCATCAGAAGAAGTACAATATTATTTGCATACCTGCAAATATCTCACAACATGGTCAACAGCTTGACATGAGCTGATTTTAGCACTCTTTCCTGTCTTCCTGTGGCCTTTGGAGGTAGGGGGAAGCACTAGAATGCTTCACAGGTCACTGTCCCAGACTACATTCACGTCATAAACAATTGAGATATTTTTTTAAAAGTAGAATGAACAAAGCAAACCAGACCCACCAGAGTCGTGCTGCACAGACAAGAGCTCCTCAATGTGCTGATTTGAAGTCAGTCTTTTGCAGTCTGTCAGGATCCTAGGTTTGAAAAAGAACAGAGCTGATCTTGAACCAGTTTTTGGCGGTACTGGAATGTGGCCCTCATCCGCTCTTTGACTGCCGCTTCATCAGTTGAATCAGTTTCAAGAAGGATATTGTTTCATGACAGTGGTCACCAAGCAGCTGCGTATCAGTGCAAATAACCTCCCTCTTTGTCTTTGGACTATGTTGATAGGTTGTTCTGGTGGAGGATCTCTGGGAATGAGCGGCAGGGTTGCATTGAACATTCTTTATCCTCCAGGCCAAGTAGCCAGATCCACTCTGTGGGTCATAGAAGTGTTCCTGTAATATTAAAACAATAAATTGTAGAGCAAGTTCACAACCACATTACAACTCCATGAATTGATGTAAAATCTTTTAATTTACAAACTTACATATCCATTGTCCGAGTATGGATCTCTGAGGCTGGGAAATAGAGAGATGATGCCGAAAGCATATTTACTTTGCACTTCCTGAAAGAAGAGCCCACATGTTATCAAAAGTATCATAGTAAAGGACAGTTAGTACTAAGTTATTACCTAGTAAGTACCTACAATACATTGGTGACTTCCAGTTACTTACCTTTAAATAGCATTTACTGCCAATCCGTAAGTATTCTGTTCTGGCTTGATGACGTGTCATGGTGCTTAATGAACTGTCAAAGAGTCATGTTCTTTCCCGGTACTAAAATATCACTTTTTGTGTAATTAACATGTACTGGGACTGTAAAATAAAGTCATACATATTTTCCTACCAAAAAAAAATAGTCTACCTTTAGGTGGATATGTATTAGTAAGTACCCATACTAATAGGATAGGAAGTTCAAAGCTATTATCCATTAGGTACATGGAAACATACTAGGAAGCTATGGTAAAAATATCCTCTTTAGGGTGGTACCCAAATAACTAAGTTATTACCCACATGTACATGATACTTACTAATAAACACTTGGTTGCTGCTATAATTTCGTTGTACATGTGCAATGACAATTAAAGGTTTCTGATTTCTGATTTTCTAAACACCACAATACGTACATGTATATACCATAGAAATGGCTACCTTCAAAAACCATCTGTCTTCTCAAACATTTACACTTCTTCATTAAATCACCCATTGTTAAAGCTCACAGATGTTCTTTTTATGTAACTGAACACCAAATACCAAATACATTTAACAATTTTACCAAATAAACTGACATTCAAGCTTCACTGGATTGAATTACTTCTTGTATTGTGAATACAGGGGGAAGAGACTCGAACACAAAAAAACAATCCACCTACATGGACGTGCAAACTAAAACAATCATTTCAAAGAACCGTTTTCTCACAAAACCTTTCACGGAACTTGTAAGAAATCAGCTGTCCTCCTTTTTTAATTTTTTGGATTTTTTCAAACAAGTCTTGACGCGACTCAAGAAACACTTAGCAGTCGTTTGCATGTTTCTGTCGGGGTCTCTGTTGTCTGCCTTTCTTGTTGTGGATTTTGGCATAGTTTCTGAAATATAAGTGGTACACAATACTGACAAACAAATGATTAGATAATTACTAATTTGCTAGTTGGGTAATAAGAGTTGCTTATTTAGAATGGCACGGTTAGCAAATTGCTGTACAAGGTCAAGACAACTTATATACAAATTATAACAATTAGAACCGTTTTTAGAAATAAACCAGTTGTTAGAAGCACATTGCCAAGCTGTGTACAGTTCAGGGACAGAGTATTGGCCAATTCCTATTAAATACACTTAACACTATTTACATATTTTACATTTATACGTAGCTATTTAACTAGCAATAAACGTAAGGAACGTGTGTATACCTTGCACTTGCTAACGTAAGCCTAGATGCTAATTAATTAATACATTAATTAATTAATAATGAAGTGATGCTACTAGCAGAACATTCACATGAAAATCTATGAAGTAAAACAACTCAAAACACACATAACACCAAATAAAATGTTACAGGCCTCAAGACAAGTCACCTGTTCACAGAAGAAATTTTCTTGTTTACACAGGAAAAGAAGGGACAGGAGTCATCAGTCGCGTTTCTCATAGCAGGCTGTTAGCTGTCTTTATTAAACAGATTTCACTCTTCCTCTTCATGCGCTCACTTCTCTATTCATGGTGTCATTCACTCATCGTGCTCCACAAGTCACCACAAAATGAATGATAACTTCACATATCATGTTCCCAACATATGATGAAATACAAAACATGTTTGTGTCCCTTAAAATCACATTTCCACTGTTTTAATCAGCTAAACAACGTTTTGCTTGTGCTTTTAACACCTTTAACTTCTGTTGTACAGTTTTTACTATTCTACTGCCTGTTAAACACGTCTTTCATATGTAAACCATTGTCACTCCGGCAGTTTGCCCCGCCCCCTCCTCCACCGGCCTGCCGGTCCTGATTACACACACCTGCTGACAATTAAGCCATGTGAACCTTAAAAACTCTCTGTTTCCTTGTTTCAGTGCCAGTGTGTTTTCGTCCATGCCTGATCACCAGAGCTCCTCGTCACAGCCACAGATTCCACAAGTTTTCGATCCTCTTAGTGAGCGACGCTTTCTTTTGTAAGTTTTCTTATCATAGCTTTTCAGCTGATACCTTAGTTAAGATTTATAGCCCTTTTTGTTTTCCTCCTTGGGAGAGATTTCTGTTTGTAAATTTTCACAGCCTTTTTAGGAACTCCAATCACTAGGATTATGACTTACCTGTTATTAGTTCCAATCATTTAGATTGCATTTTGTTTTTGACCTCGTTCTTTGTTAGTTAAAGATCGCCAATCAATAGGATTGTGCTTTAGAGTTAGTTTTCGTTTTGAAGAGTTTAGAGTTCTGTTTCCCTCCGTTTGGAGAGTTTTCTGTTTTGAGTTTTAGGTGATAATAATAATAGTCTGAGTTTGTTTCCTCTTCGGAGTGATTTTTTTGTTCCTCATCCCTAGTTCGAACATTTCTTTTGAAGGGCGTTGCGTTCTCCATTTGTTATAGTTTTTCATAGCCTCGTTTTTGTTTTCCCTCAGTAAAGAGGATCTGTCTTGTGTTTTATTAACGAGTGCCAATAAGACCATTAAAAGGCCTCTGCGTCTGAGTCCTCTCTGAACAATATTGTCAGTACACACTGGCCAGTATGGACTCAGCAGAGACCAGACAGTGGTTGAGCCCTGAGCACCCAGGAAGCCCGTCTCTCCAGGCAGGAGCAGTTCCAGGCCACCATGGCGGAGCATCTGGGTCAGCTTACGACCCAGGTGCGGAACTTGACCGATCTCCTGCGATCCACGACCAGCCCGCCCGCAGCACCGAAGCCACCGGTGTCTGTGGCAAAGCCGCAGGCTGCCTCCTTCGCCGGATCCAGGGTGAAACTCGCGCCCCCAGAGCGTTTTTCAGGCGAACCAGAACTTTGCCAAGCCTTCATAACTGAATGCTCCATGCATTTTGAACATTATGCCCCGACCTTTACCTCGGACAGATCCAAGGTCGCCTTCATGATCTCTCATCTGCCGGGCAGAGCGAGACGCAGAGACTCGCCCCTCTGCGGTTCACTCACAGACTTTTAGGGAGCATTACGGCAGACGTTTGACCCGGTCTCCACGGCCCGGGAAAAGGCAAGAGAGCTGAGTGGGCTGAAACAGGGGAGTCGATCAGTCTGCGAGTACGCTGTTCAGTTCTGTACCTTTAGCGGCGGAGAGCGGGTGGAACGCAACAGCGCTCTACGACATCTAACTGAAGGGACTGGTGAAACCGATCCAGGAGCAGCTGGTGCCGCTGGACCTGCCGACGAGCCTGGACGCCCTAATTGCTCTGGCCATCCGGACCGACAACAGACTCCACAAGCTCAGGCAGTGTGACGACCTACCACCGCGCTCCGCAGCGGCGACTGGGCTGGCGCCCCACCGATCGCTTCCCGAGCAGCCTCGATACCCCAGGGAGGGAGTGGGAGAGCCCATGGAGCTGGGGAGGACGAGGCTGACAGCTGAGGAGCGACGGCGACGACGGCAGGAGGGTTGGTGCTTTTACTGCGGGGAGTCAGGCCATCTCGTCGTTGCCTGCCCAGCTAAACGACCAACTTTTCATTCATGGATTCATGGATTCCCCAAGGACATCGCTTCAGACCGGGGGCCCCAGTTCGTATCACGGTTCTGGAGGGAGTTTTGCCGGCTCATCGGAGCCACAGCCAGCCTGACCTCCAGATGGTATCTGGAGGCTAACGGCCAGACGGAGCGCCTCAACCAACAGCTGGAGACCGGCCTCCGATGCCTCGTTTCACAGAACCCCTCATCCTGGAGTAAACACCTGGTCTGGGTAGAATATGCACACAATTCATTGCCCACCTCAGCCACGGGTATGACACCGTTCAAATTTGTGTATGGTTATGAGCCCCCTGTCTTTACCGACCAGGAACCTGAAGTTTCAGCCTGCCGGCCCTGATTACACACACCTGCTGACAATTAAGCCATGTGAACTTTAAAAAACTCTCTGTTTCCTTGTTTCAGTGCCAGTGTGTTTTCGTCCATGCCTGATCACCAGAGCTCCTTGTCACAGCCACAGATTCCACAAGTTTTCGATCCTCTTAGTGAGCGACGCTTTCTTTTGTAAGTTTTCTTATCATAGCTTTTCAGCTGATACCTTAGTTAAGATTTATAGCCCTTTTGTTTTCCTCCATGGGAGAGATTTCTGCTACAGCTTTTTTAGGAACTCCAATCACTAGGATTGTGACTTACTTTTTATTAGTTAGATTGATTAGATCCAATCATTTAGATTGCGTTTTGTTTATGACCTCGTTCTTGGTTAGTTAAAGATCGCCAATCAATAGGATTGTGCTTTTGAGTTAGTTTTCGTTTTGAATTGTTTAGAGCTTTGTTTTCCTCCATTTGGAGAGTTTTCTGTTTTGAGTTTTAGGTGATAACCATAGTCTGAGTTTGTTTCCTCTTCGGAGTGATTTTTTTGTTCCTCATCCATAGTTCCGCAACGTTTCTTTTGAAGAGCGTTGTGTTGTCCATTTGTTATAGTTTTTCATAGCCTCGCTGTTTTCCCTCAGTAAAGAGGATCTGTCTTGTGTTTTGTTAACGAGTGCCAATAAAGACCATTAAAAGGCCTCTGAGTCCTCTCTGAACCATCTTGTCAACCATCATGTAAGCCACATTTAAACATACTCTTTTAATGTGAATGAGTAACTGTAGCATAAGCATTCAAACACAACACACATTCATGCACTCTCAAACAACTGCTTATGCAATACTTATAAAAGTTAAGCCACTCATATTAAATGAAATGAAAATAAATGCCCAGGAGCCACACAAAACCTAATGAAAATATCAACACACTGCCATTTTCTATTGTTGTTCCCCATGGGAGAGAGTGAAATTCCTTCCACTTCATCTCTTACAGTTTACAACAGAATTCCTCCATCCACCAACTTCATTCATACATCCAAAGGGGTTTTAACAGAACTTATACATGGACTGTGGTCAGTTAACACACTTTACTAACCTGTTTACACAGGAAAAGAAGGGACAGGAGTCATCAGTTGCGTTTCTCACAGCAGGCTGTTAGCTTGCACTAGCTTGTTGGCTTGCACTAAGCTGAACTTCACATTTATATTTATCATACCACCGCCCCTCTTTCCCCCTGTACATACATTTCCTTTCACTGTTCACTTGCAATTTGCACACTTCACCTGCAATCTTGTTTTCTGTTTTGTTCATTTCTATTTTTCTATTATTTTCTTTTCATTTCAATGTGTGCTGAGAGTCTCGGGTGGAAATTTTGTTATGCTTGCATAATAACAATAAAGAATCTTGAATCTTGAACAATTAGCGCTCACTAAAGGCGATACTCCCCCTTGTGGTAGAATTAGAGACGTACCCTCTGCTAAAATCAATAGAAAACACATCCAATCCGTCTCATTTGTCATACAACACACATAAAATACATAACTCAAATATTTGTGGATGACAGACCTTGTGTCCTGTCAGCCAGGTGCTAAAATAAATCACCACAAGTTCTTGAGACTCTGTTTGCAGCCTTAATTGGCACCATGTTTCACCACGTTTTTTTTCCTACTTCCGGTATTTTAGCCTTTCAAAATAAAAGCATCACTTTTGCACAGATGACCTACCACAAGTGATGGTGAGATGAAGCCTCATGAGGCATTGAACCACTTGAGCCAATTGGTTCGAGAAAGGGTTCATTTCTCGAAGCACACGAAACCACCAACTGGTGTATAATCACAGGCAGCTGTATCTGAACCACATAATGTGTGATGCATAGAATGTTTGTGTCTGTTATGTCTGTTAGAAATGACTTACAAAAAATGTATGACCAAATAATTTCTGTACATATGTGTTTCATACATTTTTTGAATGTATTCTGTGTGCGTAAATCTTCCCAAAATGGTACTAAACTCTCCAAACTATCTCCAAACTATATAAACGCTATCCAAACTTTAGTATCCAAACTATCCAAACTCTCTACTGTTGTACATTAAAATCCTTTACCGTATCGGTCACGGGGGTCAGACAGTGGAATAATCTGGATGAGGAGATGAGTGTATTTAAAAAGAAGTATGTAGATATGACTATTAAACAATACAGAATGACCCAGGAGGAAAGTATGACAAAGGTCAGGGACAGAAATCTGTAGACACTGTGGGAAACGGCAGGGGAAGCAAATGTAACCAAACAAAAAAAAAAAAAAAAAAAAAAAAGCGAATGTACCCAAACAACAGCTGACACTGATACAAATGTCAACACATGAGAAGTATTTAGCTGCCACTGTGAAACAAGTCACTACAGAGAAACAATTGATCCAAGATGGAACTGCTCAGCTGGTCATTGAATGCGATCGACAGAGTGTTCTCAACAAGAAGTACAGGTTCTGGTGAACCTAGTTGCCCAGATGGGACCTTCATGGCTGGCTACATTTGGGACGGATGGGATAAGTGGAAAGTCGTGTGCCTTGCTGCACTGGATGTAGAGGATGTCGAGGATTGTACATATTCACATTCATGATGATCGGAATGCTCTCCCTGGGATGGGGAATATTCCTGCAATACCGGGAACTGAGAAAGATCAGCAGTGAGATGACCATTGAATTGATCGATGTGAAGGTGGAAAGCTAAATAACAAAGAGAGTCATGGTTGGGCTGCGCTTCGACGTCTCCACAACCCTCGAGCACGTGAAATGAATGGAGAAGCAAAGCGAGGCGAATCCTACAGATGAGATGGATGACTAAAGGGAAAAAAAAAGAAAGATGCATTGACCTCTATTGATTGGATTATTTTGTGACTTTTGGGAAGTTGAATATGCCAGGCACGGAATATCATGGACACATGTACAGACACACATGGAGTCTGAGTTGACTGTCTAGAGCTAGACTATATCTCTGAATGCTACCTGAAGCTAAAACATGTTTTCTTTGTCAAAATGTCATAAAACAAAAAACAAAAAAATTATGAAATGAAATGTATGATGATAATGGGGGCGGGACTAGATAAGCTTTTGCTTCTCCCGCTTTCCCTTTTATGTGTATTGTGTGAACTGCACTGCTGTGTGATGAGTGATCTCAATGTCATGACCGAAATAAACATATAAATAAACTGACCGCAACTCTCCTTCAAAAACCCACATTTTGAATGGAGCCTGAGGAGACTGTCCTCCAATAAAACGTACATATAGGTCGTATGCAGGAATTACGACCTATGTTTACGTTTTCAAAACATGCGCCCCTAGAGGTTGTACACATAACAGCAACCACTTCTGCCTTAGACGCCGTATCTAGTGGCTTCGCCGATGTCGGCACCGGCAGTCGGCTCAGTAGCGAGAGCGCTGCGCCGGATCACGGTCGACAATGGTTCGGTCCGTAACTATACCACCTTTTTAATATATTTTTAATTTTTACTACCTAACCCTGTCTTTTTGCCCTAACCCTACCCTCAGTAACATCTGCGCATATTCGAGTTGGAAAATACTACCTTTGCGTCGCATTCAGGGGTTTGAAAAAAAATGACCCACAGTCACGTTTTCAGAAAACAACCTATATGTACATTTTCAGGGGTTGAAAAAACAACCTATATGTACGTTTTCAGGGGTTGAAAAAACGACCTATATGTACGTTTTCAGGGGTTGAAAAAACGACCTATATGTACATTTTCAGGGGTTGAAAAAACAACCTATATGTACGTTTTCAGGGGTTGAAAAAACGACCTATATGTTTCAGTTGGAGGACCGCTTGGCCTGAGGGGTCTATATAGCTGTAAAACCTCGCGGCAAAATCTGAACCACTTCCCGAAGCAATCACGTGGTACAGCTGGGCAGCGAGGCTTCGGAAGTCATCATTTTTGGCTCCTCCCCTAAATGAAGCAAGCCTCGATACACGCATCGCGGAAACGCCCCCTCACCTACTCGGCACACGCTTCGAAGCCTCAATACGGAACGTCACATCCCTACTTACCACAATAAAAGTAAGACAAAATTGATGTCATTTCCATACATTTGAGTTTTCGATAACTTGTTCTCCAACTAAATTAACACAAACTACTATAACTTGCCCCACAATAATAATACAGTTTCCATATTACAATATTTCAACTTACAGTTAGAGATTTGCAGATTCTTCTGGGTGTTAGCTCACTTTCACAATGATTAGCAATGATTTTCAAAGTAGGCGGAGCCGGAGCAGTGTAAATAGAGCGTTGCCTCATCTCCGTTCTGCATTTTGAACATTCGTTGACGAACCATGTGTTAGTATGTTATAACTTAGTACTTACATCCGTTCCGTATGGGTCATTTCTCAGACGTAGATTGTATTACCATCTAGTTTCCTTGAAGGTTTTAATGTGCTTACTAGGTAATAACTTAGTACTTACTATGCTTTCGGAAGGGTACTTTCTTAGTACATAGATAGTATTTCATCTAGTTTCTTGGTAGTTTTTGGTGTAATTACTATGTAATAACATAGTACTTACTATCCTTTCTGTATGGGTACTTTCTTAATACATAGATTGTATTACCATCTAGTTTCCTAGTATATTTCCATGTACTTACTAGGTACTAACTTAGTAATTACATAAAGTTATTTTGGAACTTTACTACACAGCAAAATGTGTAGTGTGGTTTTTTCAGTGTTAATAATTTTGAGTTGGTGGGTGTTGATTTTGGTGTTGTTTTAACACTTGTAGTGATGGGAGTGTTGTCAGTTAAATTAGTTAAATGTTTACATCAAAGTGCTACAAAAAATGTAGCACTTTGAGTTTTGTTCAATGTAAAGTGCAATACAAATAAAATCTATTATTATTATTATCTGTGATGGAGTTACATTCACTCCTAGCGGAGTTGATCACAATCTTCAATTTTCACTCATCATCGGTTTGAAAAAGGAGAAAACCGAATAAATGTACGTCTATTGGATGGTTATCGCTGTATGAAGTCGTGATAACATATCATGGGATGTAAATCAACTGAGTTGTTATTGACCTGGTTGAGGCAGGCTGAGATTCATGCACGTTTGCTGGCAACGAGTGGTTACTTAAAACAAAGTTATCCAGTGGCAACTTATTTATCTGGCCAAATATCAAGTGTTTGTGAAACATAGAACTGCTATGTAAATTGTGTGTTGTATGTGTTGTGTGTACATTAAAAAGATTACTTTTAAAGTACTTTTATTACTAATAAAACACACTGGTTTTACTGGTAGTGGTTTTGGGATTTTAGTTCAAATGATCACAGATACTTATCAAAATAGTGTTGACATTCCTACTTTCTTGTATTTATAAAAAAAATAATTGACACCACCCAAGTCTGACTTGAGTTACAGTTTCAACTATTACAAAGTTCCACTCTGCTGTAAAGACTGTCATTAGGATACAACAAAAACCCTTTTGTAATGATGTTTTATAAATATCTTAACAGGAGCACTTCTATGATGCGGAGAAAGGCACTGGATATTTAGCATGGCGCCTTAAGACTATGTCCAGGAATACTGAAAAAAGACCAACGAAGACCACTACAGTGGCTCAAGCACAAGGACCAAAGCGCCAAAGACTGGCAGCCACTTTGCCTGAGCAGCTTGATGGAGATGCCTGCAGGGAAGCCGTATCATTTCTCATTCACTCTCAGGATGAAACAAGTGTGTTTCAGAAGAAGATGACCTTTCAATATCGCCAAGACGATACAGTCCACAGAGAACCACAGATGTCTTTAAAACATTTCCACGGTTTTTAGATGTTAAAGGGCTGGTGAGTTGTCCATTTCATATATTTACACTTCATTGTTTTGTTCCTTGAATGTAAGTACAATACTGTGACCTTTTTGAATTGTGTGTATTTACATACTTATATAATCAAGACTTCCTTCTGCTGTTTGGAGCTGAAACAGCCTCCAAGATGCTTGAGAAGTGGGACACAACTTTCAGGCCCGAGGTTATCGATGAGGCAAAACACCTGACTCCTGCCGACTTCTAAAAGCTGCTGAGAAACTGACAGAGAACGATGACACCAGTAAGCTAATTGACATGATTAGTGTTTATTCCTAACAACAAGTACTGGTTACTTTGTGCATTCTAACTTGATACAAAAGGCTTGTTTCACCTCATTTTCCTCCTGATAGCCTGGGACAGTGACATGGCTTCTCTGCTGCTCCTTCTCCATCTCCTGCCACCCGCAGCTGGACTGAAAACGACCAAGATAAGCCCCAGTGATGTTTAACAACTCAACTTTTCTGGTGTACAGATCCAAGTGTAAGGTGTTGATGTTTCTTTCTGTTTTCAGTCATGCTGCAGCTTGGATGAACACCTTCGTGAGAGAGATGCAGACAACCATACGTCCTTGCTGTTGGTCGAACCAGGAACAGGATTGACACTTTCTACATTGTTGTGGACAAACAGCTCCTCCCCTGCCAAGCCACTAGCTCGTTGGGTGCATTTGATGAACTGTTTAAATCCCACTACGTGTTCAACCTGTCATACGATGAGTATTTAATTTTTGACTAAAAACCAAAACAAAAAGACATGTATGTTTGAATGATGTTATTACTTGATCACTGTTGCTGTTCAACACATATGATAACTTTCTGTAGCCCTGCAGGTGACTACAAGAATGTTCAGATTTGGTGACTTGTATCGTAAAAACAATGAATGTTAATAAACATACTAGAGAAAGGAAACAACACGACTTTAGTGTGTCATAAAATAACACTGTGTATGTTAAAATAACACTCAGAGTGAAAGGGAATAATACAATTTTGAGTTAAAAGTGCACTTATGTGGTGTCATAAAACAACACTAAGGGTGTCAAATTTTAACACTATTAAAGAGTTAAAATATTAACACTTTACAAAGTGTAATTTTAACTCAAAATCCGTGAGAAACTCAGAAAAAGTGTTAAAATTAACACTGTGGGAGTTAAATTAACACTCCCAATTTTGCCGTGTATTAACTCTAGTTTCTTAGTAAATACCAGGTAATTAGCGGACTGTAACATAAAAGGTTACCCATTTTTTACCCATTATGCAATTATGTAATTCTATATTATGTGCAAATATGAACATTGAGGTCTTACCCATGAATTTGAACCATGAGAACAAGAAGGTTTACAATCTGTCTCCAATCTGTGCTATCAGTCAAAGTTTTCATTTTATCATATTCATCCAAAATAACCTGTCCACCTGGTTTAGCCTGGAGAACCTCTCTCACCATCTAAAAGGTAGAAAAAAAGTCAGAAAGCTAGAAATGACACCCATCACCATATCATGATTATATCCAGAAACAAAACCACAGTTTAATTGCACAATATGTTTGTGTCTAATATTTGAGTACTATCATTTATTACAAAAGCTGCACACCTTTTTTGCCAATTCCGTCCCTCTGTGTTGCATCTGATGAATCAGAGTCTTGTGACACTGACTCAGATGAGTTGTCTGACAGGGATGACTCGAATGAATCAAACAATCATGTTGAAGCACAACTGTAAACAGTTTTTTTTAGAAAAAATGACACAAAAAGAAAAAATAAATCTCCACAATATTCATTATTGACAAAACAATTCTTCCCATAACAAAGCTGAGTGTCACCTGTTGTCATCCTCACAGTAACAAACACATCTGCATCAACTTCTGTCCCTGATTCATCTGTCAAGTGCAGCTCAGTCTCAAGTGGGAGTTGACTGATGAAAAAATTTGATTTAAAGCAAAGGGAAAATTGCAATAAGAATATTACCAGATATTTGCTAATTACCTGATAACGCTTCTTTTTGGTCTGACTTGGTTTTCATTTCAAAGCCACCCTGGTTCTATCATGCTACCATGTTAAGCATCTTATGAAATAATGTATTGTTTCTACAAAACGTGTACATAGAGTATTAGAATTAGCAGTAGTTAGTGTAATAATAATATAATAATTACTAGTATTAGTATTAGAGTATGAATTGTTTATGAACAGGTATCTAAATTTCAAGTGTGTTTAATTGCCCACAGTTGTTGGCGTAGCCTGAACTGGTGAAGGTCTTTCCATGCCGCTTCTGTAGCCTTACCTTAAAATCATTAAACGGTTGTGTTAACCACCAAATACTACATAGACATGAAGCTAATGGACATTGTTCATGTTGTGTTGCTGACTGCAAATGTGTGTTTATCAAATAAAGTGCTTTTAAAAGGCATCATTATAGACTGTGTCAGAATTGGACATTATGCAAGGACCATATAAGTTGTCAGAACCACTGCACACGTCTCAAAGACGTTCTTGCACACCTCCGGTCACATCTTTCCAAAAGTGAGTTGGTAAATTGTCCATTTGCTAAATGTGACAAAACATTTAAAGTAAGGTCTTCATTTGCTTCCCATATACAGTACCTTACAAACGTATTCACCCCCCTTGGCTTTTTACCTATTTTGTTACATTACAACCTTTAGTTCAAAGGTTTTTTAATCTAAATTGTATGTGATGGATCAGAACACAACAGTCTAACTTGGTGAAGTGAAATGAGAAAAATATATACATAAAACTATTTTTTAGAAATAAAAAACTGAACATTGGCATGTGCAGATGTATTCACCCCCTTTGTTATGAAGCCCATAAAACGCTCTGGTGCAACCAGTTACCTTCAGAAGTCACATAATTAGTCAAATGGTGTCCACCTGTGTGCAATCTAAGTGTCACATGATCTGTCAGTACATATACACAAACATATTCTCCATACAAGTAAGGAACAATGTTGTTGAGAAGTCAAAAAACAAAAAATCCAAATCTTGGATGATCTCCAGGAGCACCATCAAATCTATCAGGGGCGGCTGGCCCATAGTGGTCGACAGTGCACCGCCCTCCTTAAGCCACAAGAAAAAAAGAGAGAAAAAACAGTTTATTTTGCCGGTCTAAGTCTGAATAATATTGTCCAATCAGCAGCCTGAATATCGCTGTGACGTTCAGCATCCTGAGTTTCACTCCCCCCCGTGGCCGCGCCCCCTTGGGACGATTTCAGTCAGATTGAAAATGGTCCCAGACGCTCTCATAGACTTACATGTTGTGATTCTTTTTTTTCTAATTTTGGACCCTACAATTCATTTCAATGGGCTCCGGGAGGGCCCGCCCCAACGTGATTTCGTCATACGCACTGATGCATCACTGAGACCTCCCACGCCTGAGCGGACATGGCCTAATGCCGGCTGGAACAGAAATGCCTCCGTTCGCTTCTCTGTAAGTTGTGCTAACTTTACCAGCGCTTAATTGCCGATTTCATCATGGAAAAAAAGTACAAACAACTTTCTCTCACTGCAAAAAAAAAAAGCCGTTTCATAGAAGAAAAGCTTCGGCTTATATAACTCGGACCTGACCAGGCGAACGTCGCTATAAAACAGCAAATGAAAGACAGAAGCTGGTATGAGAAGAAGGACTGGCTAACTGGTTGCACTCAGACCAGCACCATGTTTAGTTTTCCCTGCCTCCTCTTTCAGATGCTGGACACTGAACAAGCCTAGATTCAGACAATATAATACTGGTAATACAGACATTTCTCTGAACAATAATAATAATAATAATAATAATAAACACAAGGATACATAAGGAAAATGCTGTGCGAACAAAGGAGTGATAGAGAAGGCAACATTCAAATGCCTAAAAATACAGACAAAAACGTTTTGTTGTGTATTTTTAGTTTAATTTAAGTGAATCTTTTAAAATGATGGTATCAGGCATGAGAATGGTGCTTTGGTGTGTTTTAGTGGTGATATGCGGTAACTGCATATCACCACTGGACTATGTTACCACAGTCCATCTGAAAAACTGACTTGCCGATTGCGCCCCCTCAGAATAAAACGTCACCAGCCGCCACTGGAATCTATCATAACCAAACGGAAAGAACATGGCACAACAGCAAACCAAGAGACGGCCGCCCACCAAAACTCACAGACCGCCCAAGGAGGGCATTAATCAGAGAGGCAGCACAGAGACCTGAGGTAACCCTGGAGGAGCTGCAGAGTTCCACAGCAGAGACTGGAGTAACTGTACATGAGACCACAATAAGCTGTACATGCCATAGAGTTGGGCTTTATGTCAGAGTGGCTGAAGAAAGCCATTACTTTCAGCAAAAAACAAAAGGGCACGTTTTAAGTTTGTGAAAAGTCATGTGGGAGACGCCCACAATCAATCGAGGAAGGTGATGAGACTAAAACTGAACTTTTCAGCCATCAAAGAAAACGCTATGTCTGGGGCAAACCCAACACATCACATCCCCCAAAGAACACCATCCCCACAATGAAACATGGTGGTGGCAGCGTCGTGCTGTGGGGATGTTTTTCAGCAGCCGGGACTGGGAAACTGCTCAGAGTAGAGGGAAAGATGGATGGTGCTAAATACAAGGATATTTTTGAGCAAAACCTGTACCACTCTGGACGGAGGTTCGCCTTCCAGCAGGACAATGACCCAAAACACACTGCTAAAGCAACACTTGAGTGGTTTAAGTGGAAACATGTAAATGTGTTGGAATGACCTAGTCAAAGCCCAGACCTCAAACCAAAACTACTTCTACTACGACTACTTGAAGGAGCTGGAGCAGTTTTGCAAGGAGGAATCCCAGTGGTAAGATGTTGCAAGCTCACAGAGACTCATCCAAAGTGACTGTGATTGCTGCAAAAAGTGGCTCTACAAAGTATTGACACTAGGGCGCTGAATAGTTATGCACATTTACTTTTTTGTTATTTTGTCCTATTTGTCGTTAACTTCACAATAAAAAAAACGCGAAAAATGCCAAGGGGGGTGAATACTATTGCAAGGATCTGCAAACATGCAACAGCAGGTCAGTTCAGTATCTGCTACATGTTCTGTAGAGTTGGTGAGTATCTGATGTGATTGAAAGTGGTACAGCTGAAAATGTGGATATGCCAGAGGATATTGATTTGAGAGCCTTGTACACAAAACATCTCTGTATGTTTGACATGAAACTGCAGGCAAAATTCCTCATTCCTTCATCCACTGTACAGATGATTGTTGAAGAGATAAATGACTTACATGATATTTACAGTCAACACGCAAGAAAGTCATTCAAAGAGGTACTTAAAGCCAGAACAAATCTCTCTGACTCTGAAGCTTTGAGCAATTTGAACGATTTGCAGTCTTCATGCAGGAAGATGGTCCTAGAATATCCAAAGTCTTTCAAAGACATCATAGAAGGTGAAGTTGTTGGAAGTGGTTATGATTCTCTAGCAAAACAACTTCAGTGCAGTGTTGTTAACTACAAAAGAAGTGAGATGCTGGGTAAGAAGAGGATTATCCCAGATGACATCAGCACGGTACCAGAAAACAAGAAGCAACAGAAAGACTGTGTGTGGCTGTATTCAGTGGGAATCTGGACCTGTGAATGTGGAAGCACATATGAAGAATATAAAAGACGTATGAAAAACAAATACAACAGTTAATCTCAGACACCTTCATATCTCAGAGAAATGACGTAATGGCTGGTGAGGACACCCGGGCCCTTACTGAAGAATGGCCTCTACTCACTTGTTGGCACACTTCAAACTCTTGACTGGTGTCTGCATTAATGAGGGATTTGAGGAGGCCATGGCCACAAACTTGGCCAGAGCCCTTGAATATTTTCAGTGTCTTCCATTGGAAAAATCAAGTGCAGCTGCAAAACAGAGAGCAGAGATCCAAGCTGGAGGTGGACCCTGTGGGGCGGTATTGATGCCACTTTCACACTTCAAAGAGGATCGTGCAAGAATGTTCCATATGGTCGACAGAACATGCGTCGCTTTGGAGGCTGAGATGGAAGACCTGCCACCCACACCATGCTTTGTTGTATGTGGTAAGTGAGAGGCAATAGAATGTGTGCCCTACATGCAATTAGAGGCATTTAAATGCATGGATTTACTGATGACACAGGAGAGAGTCCATTGTCTGCAATAGCTTTCATGGTGGCAGCGGACCAGGAGGTGATGATGGATAACATAAAGAGCTTCACTGACACACTGGTTTGCATGTTCATGCGTTTCTACATCTTCAATATGCACTACCCAGTGGAACTCAGGGCCACGACAGAGTTTCTTCAAAGGTTAATGCGCATGAATAATCATAAACACATGTATACAATATAACTCCTCTGTAGGTTAAAGGGATTTTTAAGAGGGTTTGTATGAGCTACTTAATGCATAGTCAGTCGGTAGCTGTTGGTGTGAGCCCAGCAGGGACATGCACATGATTATAGAGGGACCGGGGCTCAAAGTCAGAAAAGGGCAGTATGTAAAATCATTTTTCAGGCCTGACTCTCTGTGTGTATGTGTCTGCATGTGAGTGTCATGGGTTGCAGGTGTGCATGTTTGAGTGAATGACGTGTGTGTGTGAGTGAGTCTAGGTGGATCCTGGGAGCTGATTGGTCTTGCACGGGAGGAATAAGAGGAGAGGAGGAAGAGAACGACTCACAGCCAGACTGTCAGCAGTCATTTTGTGCTTGATTTTAATAAACCTTTAAAATGGTTTGTTTGATTTGTTGCTGGTGGTTTGTTGGGAGTTGAGAAGAGGGAGTCTCATTCTTCATGTTGTGATCAGGTTTCCCCCTAGGCCTGGTCGTAACACCTTAATAACACAATATGCAGATTCATTCATGTAAAATGAATAAAGGCATAATTAACATGAATCCAGTTCAATTACAGAAGGTAATATTTCAAACTCATGTGTTGTCCACCCGGGATCTCCGTCTTCTGCAAGTCTATACCGTTCGCTGTCAGGGACGCGGGTTCCAGTACCTGGTCGACTGGGAGGGTTATGGTCCCGAGGAGAGGTTCTGGGTCCCTAGACGGGACATCCTCGACTCCTCTCTCATAAGGGACTTTAATCGCTCCTTTAATCTTCCTGCACTACAGCTCTGCTTTTAATACCATCCGACCTGGCAGACTGATCAAGAAGCTGTCAGACCTTGGAGTCCCTACTTTCACCTGCAACTGGATTCTGGATTTCCTGACCGAAAGACCACAGGTGGTGAAGATGGGAGCAAGGGTGTCTGCTGAGCTCAGAGTCAGCACAAGATCACCACAAGGCTGCTGCCTAAGCCCAGAACTCTTCACCCTGTACACTCATGACTGTGTCTCCACCCAGGACAGCACCATCATCATAAAATATGCTGATGACACCACCATCCTGGGGCTCATCAAGGGGGGGGGCGAGTCAGGATACAGGGCCCTGGTAAATAACATCCTTGTCTATGGAGAGGAGAACGACCTCATCCTCAACATAGACAAGACCAAGCAAGTAATCCTAGACTTCAGGAAGAACTCTCCTCCTCTTCAGCCTCTCTCCATCAGAGGGACTGAGATGGAGATGGCAGACAGGTTTCTGGGACTGCAGGACACATCTGACCTAAGCTGGACTCGCAACACCACAGTGAAAAAAGCCCAGAAAAGGCTCTACTTCATCAGGCAGCTTAGGAAAGCTGGCCTGAACCATCGCCCCCTCACCCAGGCCTACAGAGGACTGATCGAGAGCATCCTCACCACGGGCATCACTGTCTGGTATGGGAACACCACACAGGCAGAGAGAAAGGCTCTGCAAAGAGTCATTAAGACAGCTCAAAGGATTCTCGGCAAAAAAACTTCCTTCCATGGATTGCATGTATGAGCAGCGTTGTCAAAAAAGAGCAGAAGGGATCATCAGGGACTCACTCTCTGCTCAGACACAAACACTGCAAGTACAACTTGAGACACAGCAGAGCAGATAGTTTTAAAACTCACAGAACTCGCTTTTTTAACAGTTTCTTCCCGGCTACTGCCAGATTGATGGCAAAAAAAATCCTAATGGACTAATGGATTTTTATATTTTATAAATGTGCAATATTTTTAGGAATGTGCAATACACTACATATTTACTTTATACTCACTGTGTCCTCATGTTTATAATGATCTATATTTTATGTCTTAAACTTTCTTATTAGGGTTCATCTTTCGTAGCTGTATAGTTTTTAATTTTACCTTTTCATACTTTTTAACCTAAACTCTTACCTTTTACTATTTGAACTCTGAAAGCCCCACGCAAGAATTCCAATGTGTTTTGACTGCTGTGTAACTATGTTCACATAAAGTGATGCAGCTCCAGGTTTTGCTCTGACGTGGAGGAAACAGACGTTGTCCTGCATTAACCAACAGATGAGCAAGTTTTCTTGTTCATCGTCTTTTCCTTCAGCAATTCTTGGGGAACACGTTATTCAAAAGGTTTGGTTCATTTCACTAAAGTGTGAAAGTGTGAAAGCAAACTCGGACTGGCTGAATGTTGCGACCCCCAATTGAAAAAAAACCCAGAAAAAATAGTGAAACACATTATAATTATGTAATTACGTTGTAAATGTTATTTATTTAAAATTACTTAAAAGAAAAATGAGATGTAGTGATTGAATGTTATGCTTGATTAATTTCTAAATCCTCAGAGAATCCCAGTGAACCAGCTCAAATTTGGGTATAAAAAGTGAATTCAGTTTATTTGCCAAATAAATAACAACACATGTTAAGCACTGTATTGTATCAACTTACCTCAAGACAAAGCTCCTCCCACCTACTGCCCAATGCCCCATCTCTGTGTGTCTGACTTCTTTGTTCAGACGTCCAGAAAGCCACTTGCTGTAACTCATAATATGAACTGCATCATTGTAGCTGCTCTATGTCACCACCCAAACGTGGTCTGGCCAGACATTCTATCAAATATTGCATCACTCCAGACTTATTTGGGTTTTCCAGCCCTCCCTGACGTCCCAGGCCTGTGACAGTGTAAATAGTAATCCACGAGACTTCCGTTAGTCTGAGGATTGTGATTCCTGGAGCTTTCCTCTCTGTTTCCGAGCATTCCTCCTTTTGATGGTCACATTGGCATTTGTGAGCAGGGAAAGTTCCTGGATAATTAGGGGTGTGATGGGGAAAAGTCTTTAGGAAAGTTCAGGCCTGTGCACCACAGGAAAAGAGGAAATAAACACATTTCCTTGCTACTCGATCATCTGTAGAGTGGCTTTATATACTGTACCTGATGGAGTCTGTTGTGGAGGGTTGGAGTGCAGCCGGACATCACTGCCACTGTGACTCTCTCTGTTTCTCTGTGTGTGTGTGTGTGTCACCACTTAACACGCTTCCACCTGAGAGTTTGTTTTCTATCACCTGCAGGGCCCAGCTGCCCTCTGTGGAAATGATTAACTCAACTGGCCCGAGGTGATGCTTGCCCATGCATCATGCAGTCTTATTAGTTGGTTCTGTCTTCCTGTCACACCTCAGGATGCAGACATGTTGACCCTGTGACTCAGGAACCAGCAGAGAAGCAGTGAAATGTAAAAAAGTCATTTTGTTGAGGGGCAAAAGCTGGCTCAACAGCAGGAGCAGCTCACGTCCTTGTGCGCCATGCTGAGAGAACTGGCGGCTCGTCAGGACTCGATGATGACATCTTTGGCCTCACAGTTTCATGACTACTCTCTCACCTACCACGAGAGGCGCCTGCTGAAGCGACGTCGGACCCAGCCTCTCTCCCGGGTCAACACGCGGACGCACAGCTCCTTGCCAGCACTGCGCCATCTTGCCTACAGCTCTCCCGTCCAGAGTGCTTATCCGGGGGGTCAGGGTACGTGAGACCGTTCCTGACACAGTGTGAGCTGCACTTCGAACTACAGCCATCAGCTTTTCCGACAGACCGGTTTAAGGTGGCGTTCATAATCTCTCACGTGCAGAGGCGTGGGCTACTGCCGAATTGAGCCGTCATTTAACAGCCTGCTCTTACCTCGTCAGGTTTACACAGGCTCTCCAGCAGATTTTCCAGCACACCGCGCCAGGCAGAGAAGCTGCCAGATCGCTGCTCAAGCTAAGGCAAGGAAGGCGCAAGGTAACTGACTATGCCGTAGACTTCCGCACCCTCGCCGCCGAGAGCGAGTGTAACTCTCTGAGTCAGTGAAGGGCCAGCTGATCAACATCGACCTTCCAGAAGATTTGGATTCCCTCATCGCGCTGGCGGTAAAAATCGACAAGCGTCCAGGAGCGGGGACGTCTTCGGGCTCGTTCATCGCCTCACCAGGGATGGGGGGGCAGCCCGAGGATCGGCCAAGCTACGTCCGCCCACCAACAACCAGCCCGCCTTCCTCTCCTCTTCCTCCTCAGGAGCCTATGGGACACACTCATCTTTCAGGAGTGTCTACGTCGACAAAGAGACGGAAGATGCTATTACTGTGGCCAACTGGGTCATGTGGTAAGTGCCTGCCACATCAAGGGGGGCGGAGCACAGCCCAAAAGACTTCTTACGGTGAGTCGTAGCCTTGTGATTAACAGTCCTGCCCTGCACCAGCCGCAGGTAAAGATTATTTCTGGCTCTATGCTCGTGCCTGTTTTCATAGACTCTGGTGCAGAAGCTAGCATTATGAACTCTTCTCTCGCCAGGAAACTCGGACTGAGAGTGTTGGCGGTCCCACGCCCCCTTGAAGTGAGAGCCGTAGATGGCAGCCCTCTGGGTAAAATTACTCACCTCACCCAGTCCTTGACATTGGTTTTTCCGGACTCTCACACTGAAAAGCTAAGCTTTCATGTCCTAGACTCAATGGCTCATCAGGTTATTTTAGGGCCCCCGTGGCTTGTCACCCATAATCCAAATTTTGACTGGGCTAGTGGAAAGATAACCTGCTGGGGGCCAAAATGTGCCAACACCTGCCTGCCCAAACCCCACAGCTCACTTCCTATTTCCCACTCCACTTATTCTGACCTCACCAACGTACCTCCTTATCACAACCTTGCCAAGGTTTTCTGCAAGGCGAAAGCCACCTCATTGCCACTTCATCGTCCTTACGATTGTGCCATAGACTTGCTACCAGGCAGCACCCCCCCCCCAGGGGCAAGTTATATTCCCTTTCGGCCCCAGAGCGTAGAGCCATGGAGGACTATGTTAGGGATTCCCTGGCCACCGGTCTCATCCGTTCCTCTTCCTCCCCTGCTGGAGCTGGATTTTTCTTTATGGAGAAGAAGGATAAGACCCTCCGGCCCTGCATAGACTATCGTGGTCTCAATGCTATTACTAGCCTGACTCTCTGTCCCGTATATTCACCTGTGACCAAATTAATCCTGAACCCAAGACAATCCTTCCCATGACATGTTTCATATCAGTTCTTTCATGGGAGATAGTGGGTAAGGTTAAGGCGGCAGCCAAAGGTGTCACTCTTCCTCCCGATTGTCCTGCAGACAAGCTTTTTGTGGTCCGGGCTCTCAGGGGGGAAGTGATCCATTGGGCTCACACAAACAAGACTGTCTGTCATCTGGGTATAAAGAAAACCTTGTTTGTTGTACAGCAACGTTTTTGGTGGCCTAAGATGGTCTCAGATGTAACTGATTATGTCAATGCCTGCTCTGTTTGTGCAACTAACAAAGCTTCTCATCTGAGACCGTCAGGAGAACTCAGGCCCTTGCCAATCCCTCAACGCCCCTGGTCCCATATTTCCATGGACTTTGTCACAGGACTCCCACCTTCCTATGGTAACACTGTGGTTTTGACGGTGGTGGACAGATTCTCCAAAATGGTTCACTTTATTCCCCTGCAAAAGCTCCCCTCCGCCGAAGAAACGGCGGAGGTCATGTTGAATAACATTTTTAGGATACATGTTTTCCCTATGGACATTGTTTCAGACAGAGGACCCCAATTTGTCTCACATTTCTGGAAGGAGTTCTGCAGTCTTCTTGGGGCCACAGCCAGCTTCTCATCAGGCTTCCACCCACGGCCAATCGGAGCGCCTAAACCAGGAGTTGGAGACTGGCCTCCGCATCACCGCCTCCCAGGACCCCGAAACCTGGTCCCAAAAACTGGTTTGGGTGGAGTTGGCACACAACTCACTCCCCTGTTCATCCACTGGTCTGTCCCCATTCCACATTGTTCACGACTACCAACCATCTCTCTTCCCCTCCACAGACTCTGAGTCCTCTGTGTCCTCCGCATTGGCCTTGGTGAGACGCTGCAGGAGAACCTGGGAGCGGGCCCGCCAGAACCTCCTTCGGCAGTCCAAATCCTACAAGGCGGCCAAAGAGTGTGGTTATCGACCAAGAACCTGCCTCTTCGGGTGGAGTCCAAGAAGCTCGCTCCCAGGTTTGTCGGTCCATTTCCCATCGCTAAGGTGATCAACCCTGTCACTGTCCAGCTCAAACTACCAAGGTCAATGCGGGTCCACCCCACTTTCCACATCAGCCACGTTAAACCAGTCAAGATCAGTCCTTAAAACTTTAAAATTTCCCTTGATTCCAGTGTTGTTTGAATTTGAGTTTCTGTGCATGTTTTCATGTCTTATCAAGGTATTGTATTTCTTCAATATGTTTTTCATTTTTTGTAGGTCACAGATGAACCAGAACCCCATCCACCAAAGAAAAAAGTTAAATTGAATCCTCTCTCAGTATACTACACAGATTGTGATGAATCTCATAGTTCCAGCTGTCAGGTTTGTGAACAAGCATTTTCACGTATTGTGTTAATTATCTTTTTTTCTTTTCATTCATTGGTCCAAAAAAATATGACATACATTTCTTTTGGACACTCTAGACTTGGAATCCAGCTTCTGGCTCTGAACTTAGCCTCTCTGAACAGGACCAAGATCCTGTCCCAAGGCTGAGGAGGACCAAAAGCATACAGGTAAGCAACACACACAATGTAGATAAAAGATGCATGTGTGTGCTTAACATTGCTTTGCAGATATTTAAGTTTACAAAGCAAATGTTTAATTAGGTTTAATTTACATTTTCTTTTCTAAAGATGAAGGGTGAGCATGCTCAAACACCTTAACCTAAAGCTGATGGATGATATCAGAGATGACTCCTCAAAGCAGTTGCCTAACAGAAGACGCTCACCCACAAGAAAAGGGAGCAGCTCTGGGAGGAAACATAAAAAGGTACCTTTAAGAAGTGTATCCTGTCCTAGAGCACAAACCAGTAGCCGTCACTCATCCATACAGAGTGGAAGGGGAGACCCTGGAGCCCTGTTCGAAAACTCGACACCAGACCATGACCAAATTTTTCCTGACACTTGACAGTGCTGCTGGTGGTCCACTTATCATTGCAAAAACGGCAAGGCATTTGGAGCGTGCTCATCACAGCAAGCCAGAGGTTGCACGGAAAAAGGGGGCAACTTTGCACACAATGATGTATTAAATGCTGGTGTTGGAGATTTTGTTCCTCGCAAGCAACCAAATCAGGATTATCAATCATGGAATTTCCAGCACTGTGTATATTGTCATGGCTATTTCACAAAGAAAATTCCTTGGCGGCACATGTCACTCTGCAAGTTCAAGCCTGGTGCTCCACAAAAACCTGGCAAAACCTGTGTCATGGCTCCCTGTGCATTTGCTGCACCTCCACCACCTGGTGTCAAAGTAGAACTTTGGAAGCTGTTAAGCAACATGATTCAAGATGAAGTTTCTTCTGCAGTGAAATCAGATGTTTGTGTCATGGAGTATGGTGAGCATCTGTATAATAATATGATGTTGGAAAGCATGAATACATTCAGCAGAAACTAAGAGAGCTGGGAAGGCTTCTGATATGCTCAAAGAAAACAACTCCTTTGAAGACCATTCAAGACCACATCAAACCTGCACATTTCATGCATGTTGTGCAAGCAGTGAAACAGTAGGCTATGACAGTGAAACCAATGGATACAAGTGTGGCGTGGGTAGGCGATAAAGTAGGAAACTATTAGAAGCTCGACAACGCCACCCCGGGAATTTCACCCAGGGAATTACTAGGTAATATTATAAAGGCACACAGTTCGGGTTACTGAGGGGGCAAGAGACGTGGTTCCAAGTTAACATATGTTTCTTTTATTAAACAATAATTCTAAAAACTTCAATAAAACTCATTCACACCAACAAAAATGGGGGGAAAAGAACCTTAACAGGGCTGAGGCCAAGGTGAGTGGACGGAGGCTAGGGCAGGGGAGGGATCCACCAAAGAAAAACACCACAATAATCACCAAGCACACGTGGCAGACACTCTCAGTGACGAAAACCCGCTCCCAGGGACACAGCAAGACAAGACGGGAGGAGGCCACCACCAGACCACCAGCACCACCACCACCGACCTACAGCAACTGAAAAAGGGGGAGGATAACAACAAATTAGTGGGGATTCATACATTCAAAACAAAAGCAAAACAGAACTCCAATACTTAACAAAACTAAACATGGGCAGGTCACAGGCCTAAATAAATCACATAACAACTTTACTACTGACAAGGAAAGAGAAAATGAAAGAAAACCAAAACAAAATCAAATTACTTAAATTACAAAACACAATCTTGAAATTAACTAAATAAAATTACATAAACAAAATCCCATTTAACCCAGACACAATACCCAAAAACAATATTTCACACTTTCTCACTCACACACCCACACACACTCATTCACTCCGTATAAGGGGGAAAATCCCCAGTAAAAACAGTCGTGCGGGGCCGCAGTTGAAGGATCGCTTTAGCCCGGCGTATGCTTGGGCTGGCAGTCGGTGGGGAAGTTTCCGACGGCCACCGAATAACGCCGCACGAGCCCGCAGCGGCCACCCACACGAACCGAAACTCAGTGGCTACAGAGCAGCAGCGGCCGTTAGGTGGTTAAGAACACCTAATCGAAAGAACATTATTAACTACGTACGTTACGATGAAGTTGGTTAGATTTCACAATATACGGTCGTACCTTCTTGTAGTAGTAACAGACACTCACGAGAGGAGGAAAAGGAAGAGAGCTTCAGGCAGCCGCATGCATGCACCTGCGACCACACTAGCGTTAGCCATCCACTAGCACCAACCAACGACCAGCGAGAGAGAGACACTTACCACTGCCGATCAACCCACAGCAGCGTGCACACACAGCACGGAGCAGCACCCAACCAGTCGCCCTATAACACAATGCCAAGTTTGAGCATACTAACTAAACTAAGCGATTAGCGAAGTAAAGTGTGCAAACCTACCGATCGTGGACGTGACAAGCGACAATGGGAGCAGAGGAAGAGCCGGCGAGCGGACTAACGCTTTTGTACCGGCTCCCTCAATGATTACCGGAAGTGTTACCATAACAACCAATAAACAAAAATGAGCGCGGGGGAAAGTAACACAACAGCACTCATACTGCTACACAAGTGCCCAAGTCTTGCTCTCAAAATTGGGCATAGCTTGACAAAGATTTCATTGCTTGCTGAAAGCCGTGCAAATGTACAGAACGACTACAGTGCAGCAAAAGATGCTTGTGTATTCCACAGTGTATATGAAAGCAGATGGAATGAGCTGATATTCGCTGCATCACTGAGAACACTTCAGGAATCTAAGTGGAATGCCCCCCATTCGCAAAAGATGTCCAGGCTCTCCATTCTTATTTAGTACAATGAAGGTTAATGTTAACTATATCAGACTGTTAGACTGTTGAACAACTAAATAAAAAAATAAATCTCTATACCAGGTATTGTTGATTTTATTGTGGCCTATGTGACGGATTCAGGGCTGGCCATGTTTGCTTCCCTTGTTGGCTGTTTTGCCTTCTCTTTCAGGTGGGTGGAGCTGTGGCTGATTGCACTACACCTGCACACAGCTTAGGAGGCTATTTAAACAGACCTGCCACAGGTGCTCTTCCTTATTTGTTCCTGTTTTGTTTACATATTATGTTTAAGTATTTGATTACTTTAGTTTAATTAAAATATGTTTCAATTATGTGCAGACTATGTGTGGTCTCCCTCTTTGTCACATACTTTAGCCAGGTTGTGACAAAATGGGGGCTCGTCCGAAGGCTTTGTTTGGTAGGTTTCTAATACTGAGTAGAAGCTTGTGTATCAGCTGTGTTAGGTTTGAACTAGCTCATACTATTTTTGTTACCTCTGTCTCAGATTAGCATGTACTAGTTTGGGCTTTGCCTTTAGGATAGAGAGTAAATTTGTCTTCGGTTTAGCTATGTATGATCTGAGCTGGTAGGCTGGATATTATAGCTAGTAGGTAATAGTTGTGGGAGGCCACATAGTTTATTGGTTATGGTTAGGATTAGTTTGGTTGGTTAAATAGGTTTAGATGCTTTGGTTGAGGTTATTGCATATATTATGGTTTTGTTTGTCAGTTGTGTATATGGTTAATGAGATTTAATGCTATCTTGTAAAGAGCTGGAGATAGTTTTTGAAAAAGCCAAAGGGACAGTATTGATGGTTTGGGGTGCACACATTAGAATTTGAGCTTTCCCTTGTAGGTTTAAGGAACGTTCCTCCTTTGGGGTTTGTTTGTAAAATCTTGGTAATGTTGTGGCGACGTGGTTAGTGTTAGTTGTTCAGGCAAGTTCAGTTCAGTTTTGGCTACTGTTGCTAGTTTTGCTCAGTCTCCTTCTGAGGAACTGTTGAATAGTTACACGAAAGAACAACATGTGAAGCTAGTTGAACATTATGAAACTGATATTGGAAACAGTCGGTTGAAGGAAGAAATTAAGGGGTCATTGAGGACTGCTGTAATAGACAATGGTGTTTTGGCAGCTACAGTGGAGAGTTCAATTGATTGTGTTGGTGAGTCGCTAGTCTCTCCTTCTGTAGCATTAACCTTTGAGCAGCAAAAAGAACTATTGTTGCAAATGGAGAGGGATAAATTGGGCATGGAAAGAGAACGGCTTAAGCAGTCTATGGAAAAGGAAAGCCTGCAGTTGCAGCAGTACCAGTTGGACCTAATTAGGGCAGATAAACTGTCTGGTAATGCTGATTTGGGGGGTTCAGTTAAATTTAAAAAGGTTTGATGTCGGTAACTTGCGTTTGTTACCGTTTGTTTGATGAGAGAGATCCAGACACCTTTTTCTCCCTTTCTGAACGTGTCACAGATGTAAGAGGTTGGCCTGAGGCCGACTGAGTAGTTATGTTGCAAACTGTATTTACAGGAAAAGCCCAAGAAGCGTATTCAGCTCTGATGCAGTACACCGGCACACAGCTCAGGAGGCTATTTCAGCAGACCTGCCACAGGTGCTCTCCCTCTTCCTCTGGCCTGCTGGCTGACATTTGTTACTGTTTTACATATTATGTTTAAGTATTTGACTACTTTAATTTAATTCAAATATGTTTCAATTATGTGCAGACTGTGTGGTCTCCCTTTTTGTCACACCTACAACAGAGTCAGCACATGCTTGTTACAGATATTATATAGATGTATGGTCTACATGACTTGTTTTGCAGAAGAAAAGCAGCAATATTGATGGAAACTTGCATGATCGGACTTTCATTGTCTCTCACACACTCCATGTGAAATTCCAATATTTAATGTAAGTGACACTTTAAACACCACACTACCTGGCTATGGTTGCATGTTTGTGTAAATACAACAATATATATAAAGTAATGTGACTGAGACGAAAATGAGTCACCACCTTTATCACATGCTGTTGTGTCTATAAGCAAAGGTAGCAGGTGTGTCTGGAAATGCCCACACAGTCCATGCACAGGTGATCCACTGTACTGTCAAAACAGAGTCTGTAGAGTTGACTTGTGTTTAACACTTTACATGGTCCGGCTCCTTAGGGAAACACAGAAATATTTATTTGTGTTAATTGTTTGACAGGTTGCCAGCACATGAAGCACATGATGTCCTTCATCACTTCATGTTGTGTTCCAGGGAAAAGCGACTGCGATAAGTGCATTCAACTGGGAAATACTCAAAAAGAAGTTGGTTGGGCATAAAATTCTATGTTAAGAATGGAATTACAGCTCTCAAAGAGCAAAGTTTAAAGTGGTCAGTTAATATATGTCGACACCTGTTACATAACACCTTTGTTACAACCCTTACTCGTTGGGGAAGGGGAAATAACATAAATAACCAGATGGAATTGGTTTAGCAAAAAAAAGTTTGTTTTATTAATACGGAAGGTAAATTTAACATAAATCAATCACAATAAACCAAGGGAGGAGGTTTATTGTCCTCCTTCATGATTATTCCCAAAATCAAAATACCAAAAACACATCAAAACAAAAACACCAAACTGGGAATAGCACCCCCAAGTCCGATGTAATGAGGACAGGGTTTAGCACTAAACAAAATACAGGCTCAGGGCCGTCAACATAGAGCACACACACTTAAAACCAAAAGGAATATTTTAACTCAAAATCTGGCGCACAGGCCGAGACAAAGTGGCAAACAAACAAACTAGTAAGCACGACAGTCGAAACTCAAAATATCAAAGTGAATACTCAAAAACTGCTCCCAAAACAGAGCGACAAAGGGGTCAACTGCTCACATGAAAGCACAGTGTCCACGAGTGACTCTCTGCTGCTGATTCTTAATAGGTGTGATTAGATGAGCTGAGGCAGGATTGGGTAGGTGAAGCTGGAGCAGGGTGACCCAATCACAGTGCAGGAGAACAGGCAGGCCGAGGCAGGCGGGTGAATTGGTGGAGGAAGACCAGGCAGGAACCAGAGCCACCAATCAGGAGCAAGGGCTGGCACACGTCTTCTGCATACTCAACACATGACAAACACTTGTGGCAGGACTCTAACCTCACCTTATGTCACCTCATGTCCTCATTTGATCCCATTTGATCTAATCTCATAGCAGTTTATCTCTTCCTATATGATCTTATCTCCTTGTCATTTCTCATCTAATCTCATTTTAACCCAGTTTCTCTCTACTCATCTCATCATTTCTTATGTTCATCTCATTTGATCTCATGTCCTCTCAGTTCATCTCCTCATTTTATGTCAGAATGTCTTATCTATATTCTGTTCTTATATTATTTCAATTTCTCTAACCTGAAGTCAATTCATCTCTCATATTTTTCATATTTCAAGATGAAGAAAAACACTGTGGCACATAACCTGAGGGAGTGTTAAACAGTTCACTTTTTGTACTGTTACCAACACAAGGGCTGCATCATAATTACCTCCTTATCAATTAATCCGTCAGTTATGCTTCAGATATGTTTTAGTTGACAATGTGACACAAAAAGTGAAAATTGCATGTTTCCAGAGTCCAATGTGACTTTTTTAAGTTGCATTTTTTTTGTCCGACCAACCGCCCCAAACACACAATGGATTCCATTTATAGTTATATAAAACGGAGAATCCTAACATTTGAAAAGATGCCAGTGACTGTTTGGCATTTGTGTTTATTACTTTTCCTGATACATTACTTGAAATAATGTGCAAAAAAGGTTTTTTGGTTAATTTAACATTCAATTTAAAGTTTTGAACTTAATCCAGTGACCCAAGTCTCTCATTTGGAGCAACACATGGGGGAATGAAGTGACAAAAAGAATCAACCCTAACCAAAACCAACAAGATATTCTTACAGTGATTTTACCAAGGTGTACATCACAGAGACGTAGTGGTTAGCACTCTTGCCTTTGCAGAACACCTGAGTTCGAGCCCCGGTTGGAACAAGGGTCTTTCTGCATGTAGTTTGCATGTTCTCCACATGTCTAAACTACATTGTATTGCTATAAACATGTCATCATTGACTGTATAAACTTGTAACTTGATACAGTTGTTGTGTATCTGCTCCTGGTCTCTCTCTCTCTTCTGTCTCTACCTCATCTCCCTCTTGTCCTTTCTCTCCCCCCTTTCTGTCCCCCACCTCTCCTCTGTCCCCCATTTTCCTTTCACCCCGACCGGTCGAGGCAGATGCTGCACATGTGTGAGTCTGGTTCTGTCAGAGATTTCTTCTTCTGTTAAGAGGGAGTTTTTTCTCTCCACTGATGCCTAGTGTTTGCTCATTGTGTGAACTGTTGTGTTTCTCTGCTCTCCTTGATGTTGTCTATGTACACACCTGAGATCATGTAGGTTATGATTTGGCGCTATACAAATAAAATTGAATTGAAAGTGTGCTTTGGTTTTCTCAGGGTTCTCCGGCTCTCTCCCATAGTCCAAAATCATCCAATATGGGGATTAGGTCAAATGGACACTCACAAAATGGCGTGTTTCCACCAGGTTTACTCGCCTCGCCTTGGCATGGTTAAGTTGCATTTCCACTAGCATAGTACCTGGTACCAGGTCATTTAAGTACCTGGTACCAGGTAATTTCAGTACCTGCTCTGGTGAGGTTCCAAGCGCGCTGAGTAGGTACTATGTGTGACATCGCCAGACTGCAAGAAGAGACATCCAACACAAGAATCAAGCTGAGCAGTGCTGAACTGTAGATCCGTTAAAAAGATTTAACGATCCTGAAGACGTTGGTTAATCTCCAACAACTAGCAGTCTCAGGCCCCGTTCACACGAGGACGCTTGCGGGTCACAGCATGGAATTCACATGGGCTTTTTTCTAAATGTAAAAAACAAAACAGTCTTAAATCCTTTGGCAAACTTAGTCATGAATCATAGATTATGGTGTGAGATACTATCATTCAAATTTATTTAATAGGTTAAAAGACAATCAACAGTTTTCATGGTGTTCAATAAACTTACAGCAAATCTTTTATGATTTCATATTCAGGATATTGCAGCTTTTAAACGATAGCACATGGTTCCATGAAAACTACACCCACTCAACACTTTTTAAATTAGACTTCAGATAAAGTGACTGTAAAGCATCATTGGTAATTACCACTTTCACTTCATCCCCCCCGGCCTCCTATGACGAGTCCCACTTGAGGCCCCACACTCTGCAAACCCTTAAATGTTATACAGCTGCTTACACAGCCACTACACCTCCCTCTGCCCCATTCATGTGCTATATCAGGGCTGCAGGCGTCACGCTCCTCCAGAGCCCTCCAGACCTCAGTCTCAGACCCCAGTGGGGAGTTGAGCGCATTGCTGCTAAGGTGTCTCATATAAAGTTGCCCCACATGGTCATTATAATGTCTGCCCCTGGTGAGTGCTGGGAACTCATGGGAGCTATAAGCTTGGCAGGGAATCTCAAAAAAGTGCTGGTGTAGAGAATACACTTCCTCTCTCTGGGTAACAAACCATTCATTTATAAGAACGGCTGGTTCTTAACCCCAAGAGCTGCTGGCATGTTCCACCATTTAAAGCCCTCAAGTCTCTGTAATGAAATAATGTTACTGCCGAAAGATCTGTTCTTGAGTCTACTTAACATTTTCCTAAATATACTAATGTCAGCTAACTATATTCCTCTGAATTTTTCAGAATGACCCACTACATTTGGATCATGTGAGCTTACCAGAGATCAATGTTTCCAATCATTTACATAAAGAAACATGGCTCTACATGTGGACTTGACACACAAGCCAAAGGAGAGTAGATTATATTTATCCAACACTCGCCCTGTAGTGATGAACCCTTAACAGCATCTGTCTGACCCTCTTTTGAGCCTGAATGAGCCACATACAGTCGTAACATCTTTTTCACGATGATGGTTACAGTTGGCGGCTACAGCCAGCGCTCGTCTAAACGCGGGATAAAAAGTGACGATGCGACACCACTGTCGCATCATCATGTAAACGTAGCCTAAGTCTTTTCTATATCATGGATCTGTGTCTATATATCCACACCACTGACCAGAGCAAAGTATTGTATGAACTTAACCTGGCAGTAAACCTGATCCTGATTCTGATGTATGCAGCTGTCAGCATTAGCAGTAATTTGCAGACCTTCACACTTTTGTTTTTCGTTCACTGTGTGCAGCGTCTTGCACACCATGTTCCCTCCCATGGAGAATGTGTTTCACATTAAAACACAGCATGCAACATGACAGCAATAAATGACTTAAAAGTAAAGGATCAATATGGATTTACTCCGACCACACACGCTGCTGGTTCAACAGCTTTAAACTGAATTCTGAATCATTAACGTTATACTTTGGTTTAGTCAGCAGAATGATGTGCTGCTATTGCTTTGACTCTTCAGACTTTATACACTCACGGCCTCTTTATTAGGCAAACAGGACACATAATAAAGAGGCCGGTCAGTGTAGGTATTACATGTAATAGGAGTGCCTATGATTTGTGACTGACATTAAATTTACCTTTTTGGTTTTATTTTTAACATTAAGCATCAAAATATCAAAAAATCTGAATTGTTCATGGTGGTGTGAGTCGACCACCTCGGTACAAATGATGTACGAGGCATTGAAAGTTAATAACATATATTTAAATCAAGCATAAATAGGAATCCAGGAATCCTTGCCTTTGCCCTTGAAGTTGGCAGATTATAAAAAAGTCATGAAGAAAACAGATGGTGTGAATTATGCCTATTATGGAGTCACATTTTCCTCTGTATTGTTCTCACTGTGATGATCTTACTGAGTGACATGTATTCTTAAAGGGTGGATTAGCATGGAGTACAAACTCTGTCCATTCAGCTTATTTCTAGTGTCCATTAATAATACAGCCCTTAAAACATTCACTCTCTTTCTGCTCTCTATGTTTGTCCATGGTATGACTCTGTGTGCCAAACATGGATAAAGACGATATGATGCTTTCACAAACTAATCCCTGCCCTGGCCTGGAGCTGATTCACCAGCATACCGAATTATTACTTCCCTGTACTCTGGAATCAGATTGGCTTACAGCTTGTTTTGTAACCGTATCTGTTTTGGTTCCTGTTGTGGTGTCCTGTGAGCCACCGTGTCACAGAAGCTTGTTTCCCGGTAGCACTCTGGCCAAGAGACAATGGAGAAACCTGGGAACTGAAACAGAGTAGGCGGCCACAAGTGAAACCTCTAGAACTGTAATCTGCTCCCAAGTATCTGGCTTGTTTTTATCCTGATAGTACCCTATAATGTCGACAAGCATTCCCACTGTGTGCATTGTGTGGTCTAGCAGTGTCTGTGGAGGGTAAAGGAAGCTTATTCTCAGAGGTTTGCCTCAACTTGACCAACTGAAAAAACCTCTTTAGATTTGTGCCACTATAGTTTTATTTCAGTGGAGTTTACAGCACATCATGTTGAGAATAAATAAATCCTACAACTGAAACCAAGAACCATGTAATGATTAGGGTTTAAAGCACTTTACACTATAGTTTTTACTATAGTTTCCTCATTCAAACATCCCATCTATATGCAACACTTTTTTGTATCACAAATATATGGTCTGGGTTGCAGGACTAGCAGAGCCAGGAATCAAACCCACAACCTTCCAGTTGAAAGACATCTTACTCTACCACTGTTCCACTGTTGCCACACTTGTGTCGTACTCATTCACACACTGTTGCCTCAGCTGTCAGAACCAATTTGTGGTTAAGTGCAACACAAGGGAAACACATTGGCACTAAAACTAGATCCAACCTTTCTAGTTAGAAGACGACCACTACCCCTGAACCACCGTCTCTCTATAAGGCACTCCTATTTTATTACAGCTTCAGCTTCAAATATTATTTTAAAGAAATAACTGATTCAATCACAAGTGAACAACGCTAAGACAGATGAATGCATGTGCACATCTGATCACAAAAACACAATAGTGTTCTTATGGTGCATTAAAGACCGTCACATACACACTCTGCAGTTCTCAGCACCCATACATTTATTTCAAGTATTTATAGTGACCACCAACATTTTAACACTGATCTTTTTTATATCATTTGTTTACATTATATTATTCTTATTTATATTGGCTGTAAGAGATGAAGAGATGACCCCATCCTGTGGTCGCTGCTGTGCTCACTCATGGCAGATGTTATGACAGAATTTGTCCCATACAAAATTATTTTTAAAAAGTAGAAGTTATTCAAATTAAGCTCAGACAACTCTTTGGTATTCTTTATGTTGCTTTCGGTTTTAAACTCAAAATGGGTGATTATTACAAAACAGATTTAAAAATAGATGGTTTATGTATGTATCCCAATATAGCTTTCTGGTGTTTGTGCTATAACTGTGAATGACCCACTGTGGATGTGGGAATGGGTCAGGAAATAAGTATGTGGAAGCCAGTGTCTCTTTAGGCGGATTCCTTTGACTGGGAGGCCCTCTGTGACTCGCTAGGATGGAATTTGCAGGAAAGAAGAAAGGTGAGAGAAAGAGAGAGAGAGAGAGAGTTTTTTCCCCAGAGAGGAACTTGGGCTCAGCAGTGGCTTCCAAACAATCCATAGTCTATGTTGTGTGTGCTGGGAGAGTGAATAGCCTCAGTGTTTCAGACTCACAGATGGCAGAACTTGCCCCAGCCTCTGTTTCATCAGCCGTTAGACTTAACAGTGGGACGTGTGAGACAGCACACAGGTAAAACCACTGCTGAAAATAAACAGGCCACGACCCAAGAGGAGCAAATATTTGATCAATCTGAGAAAAGGTTCAAAGTAAAGATAAATGCAGGGGTGAAGGAGTAGGATGGGAGAGAGCAGAAAAGGGAGGCAGTGATGGCTGAAGATGAAAGAAGCCACCATTGTGAAGTATGTCCTATTTTATATAAATGCATTTTCACTGATGTTTCTGACAATGACCGTATATTAACTGTCCTACAAATGACTGCGAGTTAAGAAACAAATACGCTGACGTGGAAGTCTAGATTGTGTCTGGTCAGTCCAGTCGTACAGTGGTAGGTTGATGACGCCCCCTGCCTCTTTTCTTAAGATAAATCAGTAAATGTCAATGGTCTGTATTTATATAGCGGAAATCTGAGCACAGGAATGTGACGGTGACACCACAACTGTTGTCAGCTTTCTCATGTGTTGAAGATGACTTCTTCCCCTGCATCGAAGAGCAAAGAGTAGTCTATATAATAGTGCAAATTCATGTGCTGCTAATGGTGTAACAGGGTCTTGAAAAAGCATTAAAAGTCATAAAGTCATTGCTAAAATGAAGGCCTTAAATGGCATTAAAAAGCATTACATTTGATTCACAGAGGCATTAAAAAAAATTAAAATAAATACTTTTGATGAAAAAATAATATTACCAATTTTTTCTTAGTATATAAACATTAATTTTGCATGGAAAGTACATTGGTGTGATAAACATGTGGAATCAATTCACTGGGTTGAGTGTTTACGGCTGGTGCACTATGCAACGTGCTCTGAATGTGCCCATTCTGTACGTGAAGAAAACGAGCAGACAAACGAAGAAATGGGGAAGTGCCAATTCCAGAAAAAGAGGAACGATTTCGAACCTGGTTGAAACCTGTTGACGGTAAACCTGGGGAAGGATTTTGTAGCGTGTATAAAAAAGTCTTGGGTGTAAATGCCATCAAATCCCATATGCTGTCAGAGATCCACAAATCACAGTAAAAGGAAGCCAGCTGTTGACTATGCCACATAGTTCCTCTGCTGCTGCTACTACCACAACTGCTGCTGCAGCGAGCACTTCCAGCACGGCTGCTACAGAGGGAAAACCATGCTACAAACAAGTAGCGTTTGGTTCCAACGCGACTTTGCAAGCAGAAGTGCTCTGTAGACTTGTAGTCAAGACCTAAACCGAGACCAAGACAATACCAAGACCAGAGGGTATCGAGACCAACACATGACCAAGACCAAGGCCAAGACAGACCAAGTCAAGACCAACACCAAGTCGAGACAAGACTGGGACCAAGACCGAGACCGGGAAAAAAAAGACGGGTGTTGAAGTTACACCATAACAGCAGCATACTGCGGTTCAGCCACAGTTTACATTCAATACATATTAGAAGGTTTCATTTCAACAATACAGAGACAGAGTTGATGTCATGTGAGCTCACTCACTGTAGAGGCACTGTAGAGGCAGTACAATACAATTTCAATACTTTACACTACACCAGAGGGGTATTCCAGAAAGCAGGTTCAACACACTCTGAGTCTATCCCTGAACTCTGAGTTGACTTACTCTGAGTCGGGAAACTCTGAGTATCCGGTTCCAGAACAGCTGATCAGAGTTAGTTCAATCAACTCTGAGTATGTTAACCTCGAGGTACGCGCGTGCACAACCACTATAAAAAGCCATCATCAATGGAGCCCCGATACCACGAGTCACCATGACAACCGAGAAAAAAAAAGATCAACTTATTTCAGTGCGAAGGAGTTGGAGATCCTTTTGCTGGGCTACGGAGAATATGAGCACATATTTCGCCGCGAATGCAACACAGCTGCAGCAGCGAAGGAGAGAGAGACCGCATGGGAGAAAATTGCTGCCCGAGTCAACGCGTAAGTTTGAATGTACTATTCCATTGACGTAACATTTAACCGTAAGATCGTAGCATAGCCTATAGTTATGAATATAAGTAGGAATGAAATCTGAGTTTTTCATTTAGGTGCAATCCAACAGGAGAAAGGAGGACTTGGAAGCAGCTCAAAATGAAACATAAAAACATCATTCAAAAAGGTAAGGCATATTTTGCTAGGCTATGATTGCACCTCACTTTGATTTATTTTTAATTGACAGAAAGAAGGCAGAGGCCCGAAAAACGGGTGGAGGGCCACCTCCACCACCTCTGACAGAGGCTGAGGAGCTGGCTCTCAGCCAATACAGGGGTCGCCCTGTGGCTGAAGGCATCCCTGGGGTAAGCTCATCTGAGCCTGTCACCCCCCAGGACACAAGTGCCTACATCAGATGCAAGTATACACTTATGTCTTTTTTTAAAATAAAACTTTTTTATATGTATATGTATATGTATGTATGTGTGTGTGTGTATATATATATATATATATATATATATATATATAGATATAGAGGAGGAGGAGGAGACGCTGTCTGCTGCCACAGGGAGAGATCCGGAGGGGCCTACTGAAGTGTGTCTTAATATTATGTATAGCTACTGGCACTGCTCTACCCATTCATATTCATTTACATTCTTGAGTGGAATTTGGAGTTTGACATGTACACTGAAGTGATGAGCATAGATAATGGACAAACTAGCACATTCTTGTCCTTCAACAGAACATGGTTGGGCATCACCAAGAGGAGGGTCCATCAACTTCTAGAGCACAGCTTGACACAGTGAGATTTTCGGTCAATACCATGTTAAATCTGTATGTAGAACTGCAGGAATTAAATGTCGTCCATATGTTTCCGAGTTGCCGGTAAAAGAGTTGTACAGGGTGCACCTAATGAAAACCATTCAAAAAACCGAGAAAGAAATGGTGTACCTGGACCGGCAAATCAGAAAAACAGACTTGTAAATTCTATTACTTGAACGCCAGTTGAGGTGGGTGCATTGTCATGGTGAAACAGGTGAATATGTGAAATATGTTAATAGTTGGAACTATATTACAAATCCTGACTGTTGCTTTTGTACTTTTAGAGAATAAAGAAGAACCAAATCACATGTGAATTTGTCTTTTATTTTTAATCAAAACGTCTAATCTGGGTCAGAAGATTCTCTCACGACGTAATGCATTTCTAATAAATACGGCTTCGATGTCGATTGGATTTCTAATGAATGGGCAATCCATGTCTAACTGCTTTCTTCGTGTGGGAGAAGACAGGTAGAAACTCTGGGTTTCTTATAGTAAACCTGCCAGCGAGCAGGTTATGTTCACAGAGTAAGTTACCGCAGTAACAGACCCAGAGTTTAAGTTACCTCTCTTTCTGGAACGGATAACTCAGAGTTTCCCTCATCTCAGGGTTAACAAACTCAGAGTTCTCACATAACCCGCTTTCTGGAATACCCCTCAGGCCTATTCAACTAGCGCTGCCTGTGGGCCGGATACAGCCCTTTTTAACAAACTCTCAGTAAATGAAGCTGACTGTATGATGAAACTGACCTATGAGCTATTTTAAGAAGAGCAGCTGAGTCTGAACGGCTCTGTCACGTTAATCAATCTATTGTTTTGTGCGACACAATTTCCTCATTTCTTTAGTCCCTCCCCCCCAAAGCTCCACTTGCTGTCGGATGCAGATTCTGCCCTTCTCCAGGTAAGATGTGTGTCTGCAGGGTGTTTTGTGAGCTGATGCCTGACTTTGCCATAATTAACAATGGTTTCATCATTAAATGCAAGACTACGAAAACGATCTTCTAACTTGTGAACATAGCCATATCTTGTCTAGCTAGCTTAAGTCAACTAAGTAAGTAAGTTAATAGTTATTCCCGCCAAGTGTTGAGGCAGACCTTTCATGACTATAGTGCTTCTGCATTAGTGAAATATGAATTGCACCAGCATTATAATTTACATAGTGTCTGTCTACCCTGTCTAACCTTTCTCACTCTCTCTCTCTCTCGCTCTTTACTCTGCTTATGGGGAAAGTCTCAAGACGAGCATGGTAAGAGCAATCTGTGAACATAAAAACATAGCTGTGTATGTGGTATGTAAGCAAGAATGGTTATATAATGCTTAGCATTTTTATCAATATCTTAGTTACAAAAGTCAGTCAGTCAGTCATCATCTACCGCTTTATCCTCTGCCAGAGGGTCGCGGAGGGTGCTGTGCCAATCTCAGCTACATCGGGCGATAGGCTATAGTCTTTTTTGTGAACCCTCCTGGCTTTATGACTAGAAGACAGATACAGACAAATACACAAACAGGCAGACCAACAAACAGTTCCACAGATGGCTGCCTAGCTGAGAAAGAGATGAGACAGAGACAGGTGAGAGACGCTCACGTTACTGGAAATGAACTGACTGAAGTGTATCATGATGTCGTTCACCGAGCGAATGGACAGAAATGTATTTAAGAGCATTAACTTAAAGAGACACAAGTCAAATCATGGCTTGTTTTTCCTGTCATTGCAGATCTTGTCATCCCTGCCCTGCAATCACCTCATTCCCCTCACCTGAGCGTCCCCACCCACTTCCACACCTGGCCTTCATTATCCTCATCAGCCTCCCATTCAGTCTCCCTTTTAAATACAACCATTCTCATTCTCCTTCTGTCAGATCGTCATGCTACATGTCCTGCTCTGGTCCTGCCCAAGACGGCCCGTTATGTCTGCGTGGGGTTTTCTGTGCCCCTCTCCCTCAGTTTAGTTTGCTCACTTTGTTTGCTGCCTAAGTTATTTTTGAGACTTCAAATAAGTTTTTTTGACTCTCTAAATTTGTGCTCTTGGGTTCAGTGTTTCCGGAGATCTAACAGTACGATCTGACCAGAGAATGGACCCAGCCGATTCAGATCCAGTGCTGCAGGAGCTGTCTTTTCAAGTCACAGCTATCAAGCGTCAAGAGGCTCCAATCCACTCGGTGGCTCGGGGTCTTCAGGAGTTTGCCGCTCATCAGGGCCAGGTTTTGGACTCCCTCCATGAGCAGTTGCAGCAGCTCTGCCTGTCAGTAGAGCCTCGGCTTCCTCCTCCAGAACCGTACTCTGGTGAACCAGGAACTTGCAAGCCTTTCCTCGTTCAGTATTCCCTCCTCTTTGAGCTCCAGCCCTCCTCCTATCCGACGGACCGAGCTCGCGTGGCGTTCATCATCTCCCGGCTCACGGGTTGTGCCAGAGATTGGGGAACTGCGGAATGGGAGAGGCAGTCTGCGGTTTGCTCCTCAGTTGAACTTTTCTCTCCTGAACTGAAAAAAGTTTTTGATCACCCCACTCCAGGAAGAGAGGCGGCTAGAGGACTGCTCGACCTGGTTCAGGGGAAAAGGAGTGTTGCAGACTTTTCGATTGAGTTTCGCACCATAGCCGCAGGAAGTAAGTGGAACTCTGTTTCACTTTATGATGCCTTTTATCATGGTCTCTCTGATGACATTAAAGATGAACTGGTGGCTCGAGACCCTCCCGTGGGTTTGGATACCCTGATTTCTCTCGCCATTCGTGTGGATGGGCGCCTCAGAGAGCGGAGAAAGGAGCGAGCCCGCTCCACTAATCTCCAACGTCGCCCATGTCTGCCTGCTGTGGAACCAGCCTCAGCCCTGCCCCTCACTTCCAGCACCTTGTCTGACTCTCCAGAGCCAATGCAGTTGGGGCGGACTCATCTCGCTCTGGAGGAACGTCTGCGCCGCCGACGGGAGAACAGGTGTATGTACTGTGGCCAGGTCGGTCACTTTGTGGCATCATGTCCAGTAAAAGAACAGGCTCACCAGTAATTCTACGAGGGTCCTTCCCACCTTCCATGTTTCTCGTCATAAGCCTGTTAAGGAGAGCCCGCTTAAGCTACCCTCCAAGGCCCTACCTCCCACCCGGCTCATTGGGGGCGCTCCACCCTACACTGTCAGACGCCTCAAGTCCCATTGGCGTGGGAGGGGCTATCAGTACCTGGTAGACTGGGAAGGATATGGTCCTGAAGAAAACAGGACCAGGACCAAAAAACAGTCCCTAAACCAGTGACAGGGTCAGGAGACCCTGTCACTGGTTTAGGGACTGTTTTTTGTTTTACTAACTCTCCTGTTATTGCAGATCTTGCCATCCTTGTCTGCCCTGCAATCATCTCATTCCCCTCACCTGAGCTTCCCCGCCCACTTCCACACCTGGCCCTGGTCTGCTCTGGCCAAGACTGCCCGTTATTTCTGCTAGGGGTTATCTGTGCCCCTCTCCCTCAGTTTAGTTTGCTGTGTCTGTCTCTGACTCTCTGCTGCTCTCCTCTCACAGTGTCGCAGCACATACACATTGTCCTGTCTCTAATATTGTAAGAGACTATCTGACTGACACGGACATGTGCAAACAGGTACTATAGCATCATTTCAACATAGTCAAGTGACATCAATCGCTGTGATTGTTGACAAAATGCCTCATGTTATTGAGCAAACACAGGTGTGTGTGTGTGCACATACACATGCTCTCAACACCTGCTTTTTGTTACCATGTTTGTGCAAACACTTTGTTTTTTTGTGTTCCGGTTTTGGAGCATTGAGAGCACAGCTGATTGTTTAATAAACAATTGACTCTAACGCTTTTGCCTGCTTATCTGTCAAATTTTATGTAACACACACAATAAATAAAACAAACAATAAAACACACAATAAATTTGACTTGGAATGAAGTTGTTCAGATGTAGTTAAACTACTTTTGCCATGTTTTGGTGTACAAACGATTACGAAAATGAATTCCAATAATACAATACATAAAACAAACTAAGGAAATAAACTAAATCAAATAGACAAAACAAAAATGGAGCTCTTCCAACATGTTCAACATACCATCAACAAGTGAATAAACATCCAAGAAAACTAAGCAAAATCAGTCACAGCATAAAAGGAACATGTTTAATTTAATATGCTTAAGTTACAATAAAATAAAAACTACTAGACTCACACTAAAAGACATTCAATTAAAACGTTGGTTTGGGTAGATCAGGGAGTAGACATTTGCATGCAAAGTAAATCTGTGCTATCGGAGTTTTGAATTTGAAATTCTAACCCTGAACTAAACTTAATAAAATTACAAGCGTTTTTCAATGTTAAAAATAAATTAAGTAAAATTCTTGTTAGCAGTGATTAAGCTTGTTTTACAGTGGCCAAAGGGTAAGAGCACAAGAGCTGGTGTGTCATATTTATCTGTTGTATTGATTCAAGTATGGTTATCTTGTCTTAAATGACAACCTCAGCTACTTGAGTAAACATAATGGGGAAAAGAATTGTTAGCATCTAAGTGTAAGGTTTTCACTGGACTATATAATAACTAAAACCATCTGACATCTGAATTTGAACATTGTAAATGAATGATTTGTTCAAATGTTGTGTAGTTATTAGGGATATCGGTCCGATATCAGCCAAAAAATGAGTATCGGATTATATCGGACTGCCTCTAAGATCTCTGATATAAACGCTCCGATACAACAGTCCATTCCGCTCCAGCTCTTCTATCCAGCAGCTGTTGTGATCACGTGGGCTCTGAGCAGAGCCGGATTAACTAAATGGACTATACTAGGCAGACTGTATTTTTTGGGCCCCCCTCCATCGATGTTATTTATGAATTGAAATCTGAAACTTACCAAAGTTACTAATAAAAGTTAATTCACCTTTTACATAGCGTAGTCTTTGGTTACGAGTTGGTTCTTTGTATTCCAAAATAAGTCATGTGTCGTATATCAGACTATTTTTTGATTTTTATTACCGTATTTATAGGTTACTACAAGGCTCTATTAAATGCTATTAAATTATTCTTATCTTATCCATTGCGAGTGTCATTGTTAAGGCAGTAGTACCAGTAAATCACCAATAGGTGTCAGCATTGCTACGTAAACAGAGCAAATAAGATAAATGTTGTAAGCTATTGCATTTTGCAGAAAATCTTAATTAAATGTGTTGATTAAATTGAATAGTTTAACAAGTAGTCAAATATACAAAGACCAATAACATGTGCAGTAAGAGAATGGTGAGATGGTGAACTGTGCACTGTTGTTTTTGGAAGCCATTCTAGATTTAGTCTTAGTTTTAGCAATTTTAACAAATTTTTAGTTAAAATGGATGTAACCATTGGTTAATAATAAATGGGTCAGTTTTCCTGTTTAAGTAATATCACTTGATCAAGTCTATTCTAACATTCCACACTACAAAATAAGTCATTAAAGTGTGTATGATTCGTGCTGATATCGGATCGGATCAATATCGGTATCGGCCAATACTCAAGGCTGCAATATCATCCCTCGTAATTATGAGGCTGAGCTGTGAACATGGTCTATGTCACGAATCATTTGTGATCATTTGGTTTCAAACCAAAGGTATTACACACTTTCACATTTTCACTAACTAAATAACTTATATGTTTCATGCAAACTTCAATCATTCATTTAACTTGGTAAATTTAGTTTGAATAGTTATTAATAATGGTGGTTCCAATTGCAATATTACTTTCAAGTTTGTCAACCTTGTTTCCTTGTGTCAGTGTAATGATGGTGCTGTGATGGAATCACCAAACTTATTAGTTACCCTCAGGTCCATATGATGTCATGGAAATTCACTCATTCAGTTTTTAAAACATTTCAACAAATGAATGAAATATAATTATTTTCAGCCACACACAACTCTGCATTTAACCCATTGTTGTTACACACAGTCGTCTTAATATTGAAAACTTGTAGTTATTGAAATGTCCACATTTTGGAACATGTCCCCATGCTTAAGTATTTAAGATACAATGACTCCTGGCCTCAGAGAGTTTGAAGTGCTGGACTGGATGCAGCTGCTCCCTCAGCTGCTCCCTTTAGAGCTTACAGTGTCCAATACAAGCAACAGCAATCTGATATGGATTGTCCCTCTACAAGGATATGGAGAGGGACATGGCTTATGTCCACGCTCTGGCTGAGGGCTGTGGGACACAGAGCTTGGATTACAGACTGTTTATGTCAGGCCACAGTGATGGAACACAGACAACACACAGTGTAGCTTGTGTGATTGAGAGAAGTTTGTGAAAGATCGACAGTGAACAAGAGTTTAGATGAAATTCATATCATTCATCATCACCTAGAATAAACCCTGATGTACAGTAACCTGGATGAAAGAGTTTAAAACACTTCTGAGCAGGATATTTGTTTAACTACACATGAAAGTTTATTTCCACTAAACAAAAACACACATTTACATGTCAGTAAAGATACAAGACATGAGCCTCCATCAGACAAGAAGCAGAACAAAAAACAAGTTCCTGCGTCACGTATGAAGCCTTCATTTTTCAATGCACGTCCACATTATGACATTATGAAATGAAAAGAGAATAAAATATAATTACTGTGGCTCAAAGGAGAATTGTTGATATAAGATTTGAAGAGAAAGAAACAATACAAACTCGTTGTACACACTAGGCCATAAACCAAACAAGCTACATTGCTACAGAGTTTACATCATTACAAATATCTTTCAAAAGGTTAAAGTTTTTATCGGTATGTTACTCTTTTTCATGAGGCGGTAGTTTTGTGTTTGTGTGTGTGTGTGTGTGTGTGTGTGTGTGTGTGTGTGTGTGTGTGTGTGTGTGTGTGTCTCTAGGGGCCCTATGACGTGTGTGTCTAGGGGCCCCACACACACACACACACACACACACACACACACAATCAACTGCACCCATGAAAAGACAAGCGACCACCACTGAGCTTCTAAAGGTCATAAAGGTCATACGAAGCCTGTGGTCAGAGAGCGCGCTAACACCAGCCTCCACATGAGCAGGGGGCGTGGCCTCTGATGAACTCACCAGTATCTAAGCACATTATTGTGTTGCTTTAATGGTATTGACAATTGTTTTTGTGAAGTTATGTTTTATTAAAAACTTTAGCATTAAAGCACGTATTAAAAATACTGAAATATTGTGTTGCATAAATAACTTTATTTTTACATTATAGTAAATTTTACATTTACACTTTGCTGGTGTGAAACGTTAAAAAACTCAATTTGAAAAACATTTTAATAGGAAAAATGGAACTTATAGCTCTAGGTGTGTGTGTGTGTGTGTGTGTGTACGCACTGAGAGAGAGAGAGCAACACAAGTGTGTATGTGAACATGAGTGCACACACTCTTGATAAGGTGTACAATAAATTGCTGATGTTGAAACTTCCACCCAACATTAGAAAATCTCCTCTTAAAAGACTTTTGAAACACAAACAAGCTTTTCTGGTACAGAGTCACCTGTGTTCAGGTTCAGAACCCACATGGTCCAACATGTCACATTAAAGCCACTCTGCCACCACAGTCATGTCTTCAGCGAAGCCCTCAGCATGTGTTTGGGTGGTGCGTGAGTGAAAAGCGTCCCCCCCCGAACAGTGCTTTGCTGCAGCATGTTCCACAACATTCACATCATAACAAATAAATAGAGTATTTCAGTACTACACCAATGTACCCTTTAAACGTATACAGTAAACAGTAAAACCTGTGACGTCACCGCTCAGCTGCAGGGCAGCCATGTTTGATAAGAGCTGCTCACTGTGGTCACAGGTGACACATAGTAATGGCTGAAGTTGCCGTCTCGGACATAAGGAGCAGGCTGGTAGTAGCAGGTGATGTTGGACAGAGCAGGAACAGCGTTGTGTTCAGCCATGACACGCCGGGCCAGCGTGGAGATCAGAGCCAGCGTCTGTCTGCGCTCGTGACCCATGAGACACACGGTGCTCTGGTCCACCACGCGCCTCAGCGTCACCAGGTACTCGTAGCGCTTGTGCTCCAGGCCTGCAAAGTGGTTCTGCAGATAAGCCTCCAGCTTCCTCCGCTGCTCACCGATGTCAGAGAAGTCGATGAAGAACCGTGAACACATGTAGCGCTGCATCTGCTTCATCTGCATCTCAGACGACGGCTGGAAGCCGCGCACCAGCAGGTGGCAGTATTTGAGCAGCCCGCCCCCTCTGATCTCCTCTGGGCTGCGGGTGGCGATGGTCCTGGAGCGAAGGTGATCCAGAGCCTCGCCGAAGTGTCCGTACATGCTCTCGCCCTGCACTGTGGGGTGGAAGGTGTCAGACATCTCCGTCTGTGAGCAGCGGTCAAACAGCAGCAGCGAGTCCAGAGTGATCTGGAAGGAGTCCACGCTGAACTCAAACTGTCTTCTCAGGGAGTCCACAAACTTCAGCTCCACGTTCTTGCCCGTGTTGTTGGACAGTGAGATCAGACTCCAGCGATCTGTGTCGGTACAAACTTTCACCAGCTTCTGCACGTACGCCTCCTTCAGAGCGAGGGCTGAGACTCGCTCCCTGCTCACCTCTGTAGGCAAGAACTCCACCAGGCAGTCCAGAACCACGTCTTTGACACGCTGGAAGGTTTTGTCATCAGTGAGATTCAGACCAAATATCAGGTCTAGGTCTTTGTAGCCGAGGCCATTGTCCTGGTGCAACACATGGCTAGCTGCAGAGCCGTTCAGCTTCACGCCACGTACCTCCACGCCCCGCTCCTCCAGTCGAGCCTTGACAACCTGAAACACAACAAAGGTAACGATCACAAGAGTCTACACAAAATACACAAGTGTGTGCGAGCAAAAATGGATCTGCTCTCCCTTTAAAATGAAAACATACTTAAAACAAAGTCAATTTGCCTGAATTACAAACACTTTTAAATGTGAGACCTTTGCTGTTGGATGTGTAAGCAAACATGTCCATTTACCAGTCAAGTGAAGACATCTCATGTCACTGCTGTGGAAGAACATAATCAGCTGTTTCTGGATGCTCCCTTTCAGGTCTGTGTTCAGGTCCCAACATCACATTTCTGTTTATGTCTCTGTTTCATGTAAATCATGTGATGGACCGTTAAACATAAACTAACCCCTGTGTTTGCATGAAGAACATTAGAAATCAGAGAAGCTGAGTTTCATTTGAAGGGAAATCCAGTTGGTCCATGCCATGATCTGCCTGTCGGGGGTCTCGGGGAGTGAGTCATGGTCTGCTCCATGTGAGATACTGGACTTGTTCCTCTACTTTGAGGTTCCTGGACATTTTAATCTATGCAAGAGACTCGTCTGAGGGTAAATAAAACATTTACTGAGTCAGACATGAAAGCCAAAGAGATAGAAAGTGAAGGTCAAGGCGAGAGAAGCTGAGATTTTACAGTAAAGTCAAGCATTCATTGACTTTACTGTAAAATTCTTGCCTTTGCAACTCCAAACTGGCTCATCTCACATCAATAATCAAGTAAATCATTGTTTGTCTCTGTGTGTTTGCCACTAATGGACCGGCCGGGGTAAACCTCAGTGTGCTGACAGCTCCTTAAATTCTCAAGCTCATGGAAAGAAAAAAAATAAGTAGAGCTGCAACTAACGATTATTTTCATAATCAATTAATCTGTCGATTATTTTCCTGATTAATTGATGAATCGTTTGGTCCATAAAATCTCAGAAAACCTTAAAAATGATGATCAGTGTTCGTCAAACCATTTTTTTAATCAATAAATGTGTATTTCACCCATTAATCAATAAAATAAATATGATGATTATCAGTGCAACAGCCTTTAAAACCACTTTATCAGGATATCATGTCTCATGTCACGATACAGAGATAATATCGATATGTTGCCAAGTCAAGTTAATATGTTTCACAATTTATTTCAAAATAAAAACACTTTTTTGTTTATAATGTTTATGTTTTTAATTTTAAGTGTTTCCTGTCGGTGTGATAAGAAGAGCTCGTGTCTCACCTGCACGAGCTGTCGGGGCTGCACGGACAGCGTGGGGAAGTTTCCGCGGCCGTGGATGGGGACGCTCTCCGCCAGGATCGAGTCCAGACGCCGCACCTGATCCCAGGTCAGCACACTGACCCTCTCATCCCGGTACATGACGACTCAACGGGGCGTCCAGAGATGACAGACAGAGGAAGCTCTGGATGTGTCTCACAATCCGCCAAACTGTGAAGCAGTGATGGTACACGTCACTGCACGAGCGTCAGCCTCTGAGTTCACTGCCTCTCTGCTGAGACCCGAGCGCACCAGCGCTTTTTACCGGCCTGAGCTTTTACAGGAGCTTCCCTATTGGCTACGTGCACGCGCATGCGCGCGCGCACACCAATGTGTGAAGTGAGGAGACAGTGTCAGTGTATATGTCTACAAATATTACTAAATCAAGTTTAAATAAAAGACACCAGTAGATGTCAGGTGTTTATTTCAATATAACATATGATAATAACAGTGTAATAAACGCATATCCAGGGAGGAAACTCAGCATTTGTGATGTCCATGTGTTCCAAACTTCAGGCAGTCATTTACGGCAAAGTATTTTCAAAGGCTCATACATACATTTTATTTCCTCTGTGTTCCCGTGATAACGAGACCATTCATTAAATTGACTGTGAAATAATAACATTAACATCATATTTAAATTTTGAAAATCAGTTTAATCCAAAACTTTAGATTTTGCTGTCTGGCAGATTATAGATTATAGTTTCAGTCAAAAATAACTCTTCTGTAAGCAACGTCCACTTTGTTGTGCAAAACTGTATGAAAATGCATTCTGTCTGTAAAGTAAAGTCAGTATCTTCAAGCATGTAACATTTTCTTACTGGCTTTTGGTGAACTCAAATCATCAGAGTGATCTCATGTGTCGATGCTAAACTAAGATAATGTATTTGGAATACTTAACCGTTAGTGTAATGTTTGTATATAACATAGCACGTATGGACCGCTCTGTGGCGTTCACTCCACATACCATGTTTAGTCCATATCCATCACACATATTTCACTTTCCGTCCGTCTCTGACCTGAAGCCGGCGAATCAGCGTCTTTGTCACCACAGAGGAGAGAGTTGGAAAAAAATATGGTTTTTATTTTAGTTTTATTGTAAATAAAATGCTAATTTAACATTAAAATCAATTTCCTTTTTTTGTTTCTCTTCATTTGAAATAGTTGAGACACTATTTTAAAATGCAGTAAATTGAAAATAACTGTTATAGTCCAAGTTATCACTTATTCAGGGGACTCAGGCTCAGGTGTTCATAATCAAATGTATGCAAGTGGTTTTGAACGTCCCATTTTTTCAAATGAGTTTACCATGAGACCAACATCGGAAACAAGCGTGCCTTACTTAAAAGAAAACATGAGCTAACCGTGCAGCATCTGCTAAATGGAGAAATCTATCGTCTATCGTCAATAAATAAAATGACATGTATGTATTTAAATACATGCGGGAGAAGTCGGACATGTGAGAAATATCCTTGTAATAAATGCATCACATCAGCAGCACAATACTGTTTATGACGACATAGAGCTGATATCTGCTGATAACCTTCTAGATTACACTCACAAGGATATGACATCATATGTAAAAGTGGAATAATGATGTCACTACGAAATATTCCCTGGGTGATGTGATTGGACGGAAGGTGTGCCACGCCCACAACACACAAACCCAGAAACTAACGAGGAGAGAGTGACAGGGAAACACAAAGTTGTGCAATTGGTCTTAAACAATCTTTGTCTTCTGCTGGGATTTAATCCAAACCATTGTTGTGGCTAGTTACTGGAAATTCAAGATTCATTTTAGAATAGTTAGTATTCCTAAAATTAGATTATTTTTCTAATGTAAAACATGCTTGTCAAGATTATTTTTCTTTTTAGGCAAAAAAATAAGAACAATTTCCTGGAAACAAGTTTTTTTTTCATTTCTTGCAGCTGAAGTGGTGGATTAAGATTAGGATTAGGAGGTTTGTTTCCCCTCTGTTCAATTGGGTAAGAACATGAAACACAACGTGTTCAGCTGTTGTTTGTTACGGCTGTGAGAGACATCAACATAAACACTGTCAAAGACACAATGTTTTAGATGAACTTAGATGAACAAGACAAAGTTGCAGTAACGCGCTGAGATTGAGGCTCGAGCTTCAGGCTCGAGCTTCAGGCCGATCACTTGCTTTTATCTGTGGTACGTTCCAAACCTCAGGTCAGAGGTGGAGTCCTGATGATTTGACCACATGGTTTAAAAGGTCACCAGTTAAACCCTCAGGTTCTCCACAGTCCATCATCAAACATGTTTTCCATCAGCTGTGAGGAACACACACACTGAGCGCCACGTCTGGCTCCTGTTCTCCTGTTCTCCTGTTCTCCTGTGATCCTGATTCCATGTAGTGATTGAGCACAGATGTGAGGCCTCACACACTCAAAAATAACTTACATTTTACAGCCACATAAATTCATCAGAGCCACTTCCTTTGATCTTAGGACAGAACAATATGCACCTTGACAAAGTCTGACTTACTTCACCTGGTTATCCAGATATTTTAAAGGGCATGAAATCATCACGACCGAATGTAAATGAAATAAAAACAAAGAAATGGTCTCACGCGTCTCAATTGTCTTTATTATGAGGGAACGCTAAAACTGTGTCTGTGCCACTTAAATACCCCATGTGTGCAATTGTGTCCACTGTAATCAACTGTGGAAAACACAGTAAATGTAATGCATTATAGTGTATGAAGTTATTGTGTTATAACAATGCACCATTGTGCACATATGGAAGACTTCATGGCATCAGAGGTTCTTCCAGGGGTGGTCTTGCCCTCATTAGAGCTCTGCACACATTGATGTTCATGTTGTGGCTGGTGGTCTGGGTCATAGTGCCACACTGTGCACAACAAGGTGGAACAAACACCTCTGTGAGTAGCAGTAGCTTGAAGGCTCAGTAAGAATAAGGAGCAGTAAGTAGGTGCCGACTTAGGTTTAAAACACAGAGCATCACAACTCTGAAACCTGGAAAAACATTATAATATAACAACAACCCACCTAATAAAATCTCCTTCTGTATCCATTTATTTGTGGATATTAATAACATCTATTAATAATTATATTTCACACAAAACAAAACTACGGTCTCATTTTATTTGATAGTCGCTTGGTGACACTCGACTTCAATGTAATCAATGTTGATGTTTATGTGCTAACAGGCTTGGACCGGCCACGGGCGTCACCAGTGGGGCTGACGGCTCGGGGCCCCCATAATTGATTTTCTTGAAGGACGCTCTCAGCCCTCCCCTCCCTGCACCCCCCCCTTCCCAGGTTATCAAATTTTGCTATTTGAGTTACGGCAGAGTTGGAGTGAAGTGAGTATGGATAAAAAGAGCACGGGGGTCTAATCAGTTTTAGAGTTTGTTTTAACAATTAATACAAGATTTCTGATTTTCGAGCCTCCTTATATAATAATCATAAATCATAAATAAATAATCATTAAAACTGAAAAGAAATTTGAAAACATCATGATTTCCAGGTTAGTTAAACACTGATCGACATTTTTCAACATTTTATGGACGAAAGAATACTTTAATATTAATGGAGAAACTAGTCGACAGATTGATCGATTCTAAAAATAAACAGTATATTCAGTCATTGAACTGTTGTGTTTCTCTGCTCTCCTTGATGTTGTCTATGTACAGTGCCTTGAGATAATGTATGTTATGATTTGGTGCTATACAAATAAAATTGAATTGAATTGAAATTGAATCTCTCCCAAGATGGTGGAAGGTCATTTTTTGGTCCTGGTCCAGTTCTGCTGAACAGATAATAACTCAGAAGTGATCATGCTTGTGATCACCCGTCAACATGATCCTGTTAACTTTCTAGTCACAGACCAATTAGACAGTCAACTAATAAGATGCTGACATCTAGTGGTAGATGGATGATACACAATTACAGACATGAAACAAACCTGTGAAAACATCAGTGACATAGTTGATCACATTCACTTCCTGCCCCAGAACACTTTCATCAGGTTATCAAAGCTCAAAGCTCGTCAACATGAACAAAGACAAACAATAAGTGGCTTCTAGAAAATGTGTATGACCTTCAGAATTGCTCTTCACAAAGATACGGGTTAATGTAGTTAAGTTAGTAAAACTACTGTTTATTAGTGCTGTCAAACGATTAAAAGATTGAATCGCAATTTAACGCAATAATGTCACAGTTAACACAATTAATCTCAATTAATGGCACATTTGTATCTATCATAAAAGTCTTCTCGCTGCAAGGCGAGAGTGCTAAACACTGTACCACCGCGTGGCCCATGTGAATGAAGTGCCGTAATGAAATGGAGAAATGATCCAGGCTGCGTTGGAGACGGAGAAGCACACATCGCTCGCCATCCACTCAAAAGAGAACGTTAGCTGCGACTCTCTGGCCCAAACAAGTGTGTGCAGCGTGTCTGTTGTGTTGTTTCCGGTCGAGTGTGGTGTTGTAGTTTTTCTAACGTTACTAGTTGTTGCAACAGCATGTGAAAAACACCACAAAGTTTGCTCGGTCAAAAAGAACGTTCATCTCACGACGCCATTAAAATGGGTTTGTGTTAACGCCGTTAATAACGCCGTTAATAACGCGTTTAACTGACAGCACTAGTATTTCTATTCTTATCTTTCTGATTTCACATTGTATTTATTGAGGGTGATTAGTGGCGAGTACTGTTGCCTTAGAGCAAAAAGACAAAGTCCTCTGTGTGTGTGGAGTCTGCGTGTTCTTCTTGTCCGGTTCTCTGGTTTCCTCCACAGCAGATGTGAGGATTCTGTTGGAACATTGAATAAACAGACACACACTCTTGTGTTCACCAGGCACGTGTGTAACTCCTCCCATTTCAGCAATCAGGCAAAATCAGTCAATGTAAGAACAAAGAAAAGTCAACAGATTCACACTGACACTGTGACACAGATGACGGTGTGATGACCTGAGATCTGCGCTCACCAAGTTACCGATACATGTGATGAACACATGAATTAGAGTTTTAAAACTATATGTTTAACATGTTGTTATTGTTCCAAATAATATGATCACAAGTCTGTAGGTTTTCTGGCCTGACTTTATTTATACATTTTATGATCATTATATTAATATAATCAGTGTAAGAAAGATATTAGTATAATGACGATGATAATAATAATAATGATAACAACAACAACAATAAGAATAATAATAATAATAATAATAATGATTGTGAGCTTTATATTATGTGAAAGTAACATTTTTGGGCAATAACATTGTAGATATATTTAAAATGTGTTGACCTGACAAATAAGTTTGATGATGTCAAATAAACATATAGTTAACAGAATAATGTTCTACAATATTAATATTATAATATATTAGTATTTTCCGTCGGGTTTTTTTCAGTTTACAGATAATTATCATACAGTGTTTGATCCGTGCAATGACGAGCTGAGGCGTTTAACATTTTTTAAAATGCATTACAAATATACTAAATACTAAATATAGCATCATAAAAATAACATATCAAAATATTTTATATATCATGCTTAAATATACTCCCATCATGCCTTTGGCTGTCCGTGGACACGCCGAGCAAGTCGAGAACGCAGACGGCTTGTCCACAAAGCCCAGATGCATGATGGGAGTAACACTACTGCACGTGCTCTATGGGCCTCACAACCCGGAAATAAACCAGGAAGTCAGAAACCTTTGAGTTTGTGTGTCGTGTGTACGTTGTGTGTTTTGTCCTGACCTTCACCTGCACGGGAAGAAAAATGCATTTGCATTATTCGACTATTGTCAGTTATTTAAAATTGAATGAATTCATTTTCTACCAAGGAGGCTTGTGGGTGGAGCTGAAGCCAACACCAGCTGACCTTTGACGGCATCAGGTTACACTCGTGGACAGGTCAGCAGCCAGGTCACATGGGCTCCAGGTTATTCTTAATCCTCAAAGTCACTCTGGTGTTAGCTTCTCTACACTGACTCCCGGAACAGTTCAGAAATCATTTCAAATCCTCCTCCTCACGTACCAAGCACTTCATGATCAGGCTCCATCTTACCTTAAAGAGCTAGATTTACCTTATCATCCTAACAGACCTACTCGTGGTCCTCAGAGTCTCTGTTACTGTTATTATATCTGTAATGTGTATCCAGGCTTCTCAGGTTTAAGTGTAGCATTACAGCGCCACTTACAGGCCTGGCATAGACCAGGTTTGGAGTGGTTTTGGGGGAGTTCTGTGTAGACATTTCCTGCTCCCTCTTCTGTGAAGACCTCCCTCACCCTGAGAGACTCCCTGGTTAAGTTGTGTCCTGGCAGTGGCTCCACCTCTCCTGGACTGACTTCCTCAGGAAGTTGTGGGGAACACAGGTCGCCTTCGCACACTTCTCTGCCACATCTCTGTACATCCTCCACCACCACCCGCCGAGCTCAGGACAGACGGTAATTGAAACAGCTGTCTCGGGAATGGCCCCATGAGGTTTGTCCTGAGTGGGATGGGGCAGGGGTACTATGAGCTCTGCCCCCCTGGCAATGGCAAATCAGCAGGCAGTTGAAGAGTGCCTGAACGAAGAGCCTGACCAAAGGCCACAATCACTGGTCCTCACGTAGCCCCCAACATCAATCACCCTGAAACAACACTGGGCGTCCACAACTGCCAACAGAACCAGTGATAATGTTCCCTTGTCGTTGTGGTACAGGGATCCTGAGCTGGGTGGGGCTTACCTGTCCATGGCTCCACAGCAGAGAGGAAAATTCCACCGCTCCTCTGTTGTGGACACGACCATGTAGTCAGACACCAGGGAGTCAGCAGCAGCATCAGGGACAATGATGGAGACCATGGATCAGCACAAGTCCAGCAGCATCAGCATCAGGGACGATGATGGAGACCATGGATCAGCACAAGTCCAGCAGCATCAGCATCAGGGACGATGATGGAGACCATGGATCAGCACAAGTCCAGCAGCATAAGCATCAGGGACGATGATGGAGACCATGGATCAGCACAAGTCCAGCAGCATCAGCATCAGGGACGATGATGGAGACCATGGATCAGCACAAGTCCAGCAGCATCAGCATCAGGGACGATGATGGAGACCATGGATCAGCACAAGTCCAGCAGCAGCAGCATCAGGGACGATGATGGAGACCATGGATCAGCACAAGTCCAGCAGCAGCAGCATCAGGGACGATGATGGAGACCATGGATCAGCACAAGTCCAGCAGCAGCAGCATCAGGGACAACGATGGAGACCATGGATCAGCACAAGTCCAGCAGCAGCATCAGGGACAACGATGGAGACCATGGATCAGCACAAGTCCAGCAGCAGCATCAGGGACAACGATGGAGACCATGGATCAGCACAAGTCCAGCAGCAGCATCAGGGACGATGATGGAGACCATGGATCAGCACAAGTCCAGCAGCAGCAGCAGCATCAGGGACAATGATGGAGACCATGGATCAGCACAAGTCCAGCAGCAGCATCAGGGACAATGATGGAGACCATGGATCAGCACAAGTCCAGCAGCAGCATCAGGGACAATGATGGAGACCATGGATCAGCACAAGTCCAGCAGCAGCATCAGGGACGACGATGGAGACCATGGATCAGCACAAGTCCAGCAGCAGCAGCATCAGGGACAACGATGGAGACCATGGATCAGCACAAGTCCAGCAGCAGCATCAGGGACAACGATGGAGACCATGGATCAGCACAAGTCCAGCAGCAGCAGCATCAGGGACGATGATGGAGACCATGGATCAGCACAAGTCCAGCAGCAGCAGCATCAGGGACGATGATGGAGACCATGGATCAGCACAAGTCCAGCAGCAGCAGCATCAGGGACAACGATGGAGACCATGGATCAGCACAAGTCCAGCAGCAGCATCAGGGACAACGATGGAGACCATGGATCAGCACAAGTCCAGCAGCAGCATCAGGGACAACGATGGAGACCATGGATCAGCACAAGTCCAGCATTAGCATCAGGGACGACGATGGAGACCATGGATCAGCACAAGTCCAGCAGCAGCAGCAGCATCAGGGACAATGATGGAGACCATGGATCAGCACAAGTCCAGCAGCAGCATCAGGGACAATGATGGAGACCATGGATCAGCACAAGTCCAGCAGCAGCATCAGGGACAATGATGGAGACCATGGATCAGCACAAGTCCAGCAGCAGCATCAGGGACGACGATGGAGACCATGGATCAGCACAAGTCCAGCAGCATCAGCATCAGGGACAATGATGGAGACCATGGATCAGCACAAGTCCAGCAGCAACATCAGGGACAATGATGAAGACCATGGATCAGCACAAGTCCAGCAGCAGCATCAGGGACAATGATGAAGACCATGGATCAGCACAAGTCCAGCAGCAGCATCAGGGACAATGATGAAGACCATGGATCAGCACAAGTCCAGCAGCAGCATCAGGGACAATGATGAAGACCATGGATCAGCACAAGTCCAGCAGCAGCAGCATCAGGGTCAATGATGGAGACCATGGATCAGCACAAGTCCAGCAGCAGCATCAGGGACGATGATGAAGACCATGGATCAGGGTGTTGTCCTTTATTATTCAAATCATACTTTGATTTTACAGCATTAACAAGACTGGTGCAGCTGTGAACCCACGTCATTGTCATCAGACTCTTTCACAGTCTTATCATACACATGATAAGAGACTGTCTCTCATGACACAGGTTCTGTATTCTCAGAGTGATTGATGTCAAACAGACTCTAAATCATCCTCCACTTCACAGAGGTAAGTTATAGAAGCTGGTTTGATTTGTTTTAATTATCTTGATAAAATAAAGCAATGTCATATTTGTATAGAATGCTCTAACGTAGGCTGCTTGTACATTAGAAGTCCTGCTCCAGAGTTCATTGTATCTAACAGAGATTTGACTATTTACCAACTGTAGGGACCCAGAGAGCAGACAATAACCAGACAATAACTAGACAATAACCAGACAATAACCAGTGACCTCTTGTCACTGTGAGTGCCTGAAGTCAGAGACACCAGATACACATCACTTCACTTCTTTCTCTTATGAATGACAAAGGGAAAGTAACTGGGACATAAAAGAAAGGTGTGAATGGATGATCTGAGCGTGTGCAGCTCATTGCTGCCATCTAGTGGTCACTTCAATAAAAACAGTGTGCAGTGAGGTGTGTTTGCTTTTATGTTGATATTTCAATAACCATACAGGTTATACATGTATAATAGTTTCAATGCTAAGATGACTGCTGACACACAAACAGTGTGTGTGCGTGCCTGTATTTTAGTGCATGGGGATCATTTAGTGCAGCTTTTGCCATCAGATTATAATCTGGACTAACATGATGTCATGTGATTTAGATCAGAGATCCTGCTGGTCACTGACTGTCAACTGAAAAAAGTCCACCTGTTTCAGTAGATGTGGGCAAAATGTGTGTGTGTGAGTGTGTGTGTGTGAGTGGAGGGAGGCCAAACAATACAAATAAAATAAATAATACAAATGTATGAGTAGCAGTGGCGTGAGCAGAACATTGGGGAAATGTGCTCATATTTATTTATGTAAATAGACTCACTCAATAAAAACAGCACTCACTTTGTCACCTGTGTTTTACAGACGTTCACTTTTGAATCCACTGGATCCACACGACTTTCTGGATCTGCTTATATCTATGACTTATCATAAACACATACACACGACAGACGTCATCACTGAGATATTCACATGTCCTGATCCTGCACACACACACACACACACACACACACACACACACCACGTTTCCTTCAAATCTGATGTGTTTTAACAGAGATGAGTTTTTAAAAAGAGGGATTTCATGAAAATGTGATCATTTATTGTGATTAACGTCATTGGAACACATTGAGGTCATCACAAAACATTCAGTCAAAAACTGCAGACAGGAAGGTGGTGAGGTGAGAACGTGCACCTGCTCATCTTCATCTCTATGTTGTTTGTTCACTGTGTTTTAAACTGTGTTTTACACTGTGTTCTAAACTGTGTTTTACACTGTGTTTTAAACTGTGTTTTACACTGTGTTCTAAACTGTGTTTTACACTGTGTTTTAAACTGTGTTTTACACTGTGTTCTAAACTGTGTTTTACACTGTGTTTTAAACTGTGTTTTAAACTGTGTTTTAAGCAAGTTCAAATGCATCAGCATCAGCATCAGGAGCCTGACAGTGACAGTGTGTGAGTCAGACGATGACGTGACAATCTGCTGTCACGTCATCAATTACTGCACAAATAAATCAATTCAATCACTTTAAGCAAGATGCCATGCACTTGACTTAGATTCTGATTAATCACATATGTTCAGGTCCTGGAGCTGGTTTGAGGGAGCATGTCGCCTCATTCCTGAGCATGTGTGTGTGAGTTAGTGTCTGTACTCTCAGTTCATGTGTTCTGATTCACAGTATTTGTACACTTCTCAGCAAACACACCTTACTTTATTTTTAGCTGCCACTTAGTTTTAACAGGGATCAACACATCTTTCTTTTTTTTCACTTTAAAGCGGTGAAAGTAGTGCTTTTACTGAGCTCCTTCAGACTTGTCACCAGTCTCACACCTGAACACTGAGGCCTGTTATTCAGCTTGTAACATGTGTCTGTAACATGTGTCTGTAACATTGTCCATGTGCTGGTCACTTCAGGGTGAAACTTCAGAAACAGTATGTCATTTACATGTGTGAATGTCACATTTGTAGGGCTGGGAAATATAGAAAACAATCTTATACTTTTCAGATTTATATTTTTATATATTTATATTTCTTTGGTATTTTAAAAAAAAAAACAGATCTTTGGCTTTTTAATGTTAAATGAAAGATTATAAACAATTACATTGACTATAAATATGGTCAAATTCTGCTTTAACACAAATAATTACGCTTAAAATTAAAGACTTTTTCATTTATAATGTTTAGTGTATCCCATAAATATTTTTAAGTAATTATCACGATATTGATATAATATTGATAAATGGAACCTTCAGTTCATTCAAAATGCTGCAGCACGAGTTCTGACAGGAACTAGAAAGAGAGACCATATAACTCCAGTGTTAGCTTCTCTACACTGGCTCCACCCACAGTTTAGAATTCAATTTAAAATCCTCCTCCTCACGTACAAAGCACTTAATGGTCAGGCCCCTTCATACCTGAAAGACCTAGTCTTACCTTATCACCCTAACAGACCACTTAGGTCACAAAATACAGGTTTACTTGTGGTTCCCAGAGTCTGTAAGAGCAGAATGGGAGGCAGAGCCTTCAGTTATCAGGCTCCTCCTCTCCTGTGGAACCAGCTTCCAATGACAGTTCAGGAGGCGGAGCCTCTCTCTGTATTTAAACTTAGACTTAAAACTTTCCTTTTTGATAAAGCTTATAGTTAGAGCTGGTTCTGGGAAACCTGTTGTGTTTCTCTGCTCTCCTTGATGTTGTCTATGTACAGACCTGAGATCATGTGTGTTATGATTTGGCGCTATACAAATAACATTGAATTGAATAATATTGATATTTTGATAAATTGAATAATATTGATATATTGATATAATATTGATAAATTGATATCAGTCAGTCAGTCATCATCTACCGCTTTATCCTCCACCTGAGGGTCGCGGGGGGTGCTGTGCCAATCTCAGCTACATATAAATTGATATAATATTGATAAATTGATATAATATGTATAAATTGATATAATATTGATATATTGATAAATTGATATAATATTGATAAATTGGTAAAATATTGATGTATTGATATAATATTGATAAATTGATGTAATATTGATAAATTGGTCAAATATTGATATGTTGATAAATTGATGTAATATTGATATAATATTGATAAATTGGTAAAATATTGATAAATTGGTAAAATATTGATATATTGCCCAGCACTACATATTTGTGACAGACTTTCCCTTTGAGACAGAAACCAAGTTGAGCTTGATTCTTCTGAACAAAGCATTGTTCACCTGAAACACATTATTTATTGGATTTAACATGCTGTTAAATTCTTCTTTTATATCAGAATCACTGACAGACGTGTATGGCTCTATTGCGAGAGTATGCTAGTGCCACTATGTTAAACATTTCATCATTTCATTTGCTTTCCCACATTTGCTTTGTTGACTCTCATTCATTCTGCTGTCTGTGAATGAATCAGACTTAATAACACATCTTTGTGACTGTTACACCCTCACTCAATGACTTACACTGTTTTATACAGTAGCATGCAAAAATCAAACACGTCGGTTATTCAGTGCAAAGCGCAGAAGCTGGCAGCATCCAGAGAGGTAAAGGAGACAGGGACGGGAACATGGAAAGCCCCTTTACTTTGTCTTTGACGGAGTCTTGGTGTGATGTGAAGGAGAGGTGTTCCCCTGGTCCTCACAGCTCATGGAGAGCTGAGAGAGTGAGAGGTCAGAGTTCACTGCAGGGTTGTTGTCTGTCGGAGCTGTCTGATGTTTCTCCCGATGTTTCTCCCGATGTTTCTCCCGATGTTTCTCCCGAGGACACGGGGTGGACAGGAACGGAGGGAGAAAGGCTGAGTCCAGCAGACCTTTAGGTCCCCGTGTGCACTGGGGATCAAGGCACGAGACAGACAACACAGAGGGAACAAGATGAGCAGCAGTGTTCAATCATTTCAGCGACTGCAGCAACAGCAGCTACAGGAGGGAGAAAGCAGCCAGTTTTATGCCACACATCTGCACATAGAGGCACATTCATGTTCAGTTTTGGAGTGAGTAGCAGGTAAGTATAAGGTTTACTAAAGAATCAGCCAATGAACTTATAGCAGTAGATGAGTTCTCATGATGCACCGATACCATACCTGTATCAGGTCCAATGCTGCCCGCTTGTAAAACTACTGAGATACCGCTGCACCCAATACCACTTTACACATGTTCAAGTGAGAGAAGCAGGTATGCGGCGATAAGTGGAAGTGTTGCAATGTCATCAGTTTGGAAATAATCTGTAAGATCAGCAATTATGACAGAAGCAGAGCAGAATGTCCTGTGCTGTGACTGTGACCACGAGGAGGTGGAGAAAACATCCAAAGAACCAACACGACACAATAAACAGCAAACATAAGGAATAGTCCTCGCTCGGCCACAGCAAAAATAGTATCTAAGTGTGTATTTTTATTTATTTTTTGCTGTAATGGTATTATTAAGTACACAAATATAAGTCAATATACACAAAGAGTGGTATCGGTGCATGCCTACAATTAAATGTCTTGTTTCAGAGATCATCTGGAGGTGATCAGGTCGCAGATGTTGCTCTAGATATTGTCTGGAATTGTTGCGGCCTGTACGCACGAGTCAAATCTACAGATGATATCCAGAGGAGCAGATCTGTCGAGCTGCTCTCAGCATGTGGACATTTCAAAGACACTTTTTATTACATAGCAAATGTCGTAGGGCAGCATTTCCATGAAATAGAACAAACACAGGAGCATTAGTTAGGGTTCCACTCCAGGTTTAAGAGAGCCAGGGTCACACTAAACACCGTCAAGCTTTACTAAAACAAATGTCAAGGTGGCCTAACACACTATTTACACAATCTACCACATCTGCCATGGGCAGTTTGGGGTTAAGTGTGTTTTCTGTCCGTTTTTGGCATGAATCACGAGTGTATCTGAAGGTGCTTCCTCAAACTGAACTCACCTGTTTATAGCAGCTCACTGGGCTTCTCTGACAACTCACAAATGAATCACGCATCAACAGTTCACCACTCAAACAATGCAAGTAAATAACTATGTTATATATATATATATGTATTAATGTTTTACTGTTTTTATGGTCACATTTATGTTGTTGTTTTTTGTAAAACCATACTTTTGAAAATCCATGGATAACATTAATAATAATAATATTTTAGCATTGCCCATTTCATACTGGTGTATTAACCATTACAGAAACATAAAACATACACATACATACATACATACTGTATATACACATACATACATACATACTGTATATACACATACATACATACATACTGTATATACACATACATACATACTGTATATACACATACATACATACTGTATATACACATACATACATACATACTGTATATACACATACATACTGTATATACACATACATACATACATACTGTATATACACATACATACATACTGTATATACACATACATACATACATACTGTATATACACATACATACATACTGTATATACACATACATACTGTATATACACATACATACATACATACTGTATATACACATACATACATACTGTATATACACATACATACATACTGTATATACACATACATACATACATACTGTATATACACATACATACATACTGTATATACACATACATACATACTGTATATACACATACATACATACTGTATATACACATACATACATACATACTGTATATACACATACATACTGTATATACACATACATACATACATACTGTATATACACATACATACATACTGTATATACACATACATACTGTATATACACATACATACATACATACATACTGTATATACACATACATACATACTGTATATACACATACATACTGTATATACACATACATATTATACACATACATACATACTGTATATACACATACTGTATATACACATACATACATAGATACTGTATATACACATACATACATACTGTATACTGCCTAAATGACTAAATGTTGATTTCCATGTCTTTGCCAAAAAAAGTTTTTTTAAGTTAAAGTGACCATAAGCTATAATGTGTATAATGATCAAACTTTGCCTTTTCCTCTTCTAAATGTGGTTAATCAGCGAGTACATGACACCGCAGAGTCAGGACAGTACAGACGTGACAGACTGCTGAGTGGACTGATACTAGGGACAGTTGGTCCAGACCTTAACAACAGAAACAACCAACAATGGGAACGATTTCCATTTGGAATGTGTGACAAAACATAATCAAAAAAGAGAGAGGGCGGGCAACAAGGAGTACCACAAAGGACGTAAGGAAATGTACTGATGGAGTTCATATGTGACACATAATTTGGCACTTAAGCTATTTTAAATCAACGCTAACATGCTAACCCTGTTAACACTGACAGGGGGAGAGGAGCTAACACAGAGTTAAATAATAGTGAACTGCAGGTTCACCATACCTGGAAATACTAAGCATTACACCTTATTCAACAGCTTATTCTACACACATACTGTACATACAATCACTGGTGCAAACAGCAGCTACTCTCCTGTATGTAACGTATGTAGTTGCTTTGATTCAAAGAGAAACAGCAGCTAAAGGTAGAGAGGATTTTTGTGACATCTGAAAATGATGATGTTCTTAAATGATTCAGTTTTAATCATCTCTCTGTTATAAAAAACAGAAGAAAATATTCACATTTAGGAAGCGGAAAAAATCCAGGTTTAAGAAACCTGGAAAAAACCTGATGTTCAGCACAAGGCTGCTGACAAACAGACTCAGGAACACACACATCTCTAGGTGTTCAGGGGTCACGACCCCAGTGACAGCCTGGACCTAAATCACATCTGGTGTCAAATCTAAGGACATTTATCCCACTATGCACCGTATCTCTAATTTAACTGCACTTTATAATCCATGTTGTGGGTCATAATCTGTTTTTCATCTGTTTACACTGCAGGTTTTATAGTATTTTTACTGCTTCTTTGACCTCTTTTTAACTTTGCTTTTTACTACATGTATGCAGCATATGTTAGTTTATGTTTAGTCTATTTTATTTTTATCCTACTAACAGTTTGTTTGTTTACTTTCTGACTAACCTACACTGCTATCTATCTACCCCCCAAGAGTGATGTCACTCTCATGTCTGTGTTTTACCTGCCAGGCAACAGATGAAGGTTTGTGGTGGGAGTTGGGGAAAGCAGACACAGTAGAGAGGTGGGAGGATCCTCTTACCATGGTTATCTCGCTTTTAACGGCCACAGATGGGACGTCCATGTCCGCTCCACCTGTCTGGGCAGATTCGTCTGCAGGCAGGAAGCCTCGCCTGTCGATTAAACTAAAAGAGAACAGAAGAAAGGAAAGTGTCTTATCAGTTCATCCTGAATGCACACACACACACACTATATATGACTTTGGTTTGCAGGTGCAAAGTTGTTCATGAATCAAAAGAAAAGAAAAAAAAACAAAGTGAATGTGGGTGATCCATGAAAGATCAACCATGATGATCGTTGTTCAGAGCTGTGAGGGGGGGAGAGATGGAGCTCTGCCTCTGGCTGTAAAATGTCATTGTTCTTCATAAATTGTGTTTGTAGTTTGTGTACCGTGCATGATCTACAAAGACATGATCCACAGAGAACCGCGTCCCAGGGAGGATCTGAACACAACCCAGTGAAAGAGCAGCTCTCCAGGTCACCTGAAGCATATATGTATACAGTACACTCATGTCACTGGTGTCTGTGCCTTAGAAACCTGTATAATCTAGTGGACACTCATTGTCCCCCGGGTCATTTCAGTTTGAGAACCCTGATGAGAGAAGATGAAGTGTAATTGTCCATGTTCACCACCTGGTGGCAGCCAGTCAGAGAGTCCATGTCACACAGGACAAGACCAGATGCTCACATGGCTGAATTTCAAGAATGAACCATTCCAATCCCAGAATGTGAGACCAACCTTGGTGGCATGGGTCCACAGAGCACAGAGCAACAGTTGATGAGGATGTTTTTATGACTGTATGGGTTTGTGACGTCTTCTCCACTCTTCCCTGACCAGGAGCCTTTGATCTGGAAAACAAACACACAATTTTTTGTTTTTTAAACTTCATAAATCAATAAAGGGTTTATGTTCACTTATAACAACATTACTAGCACTACAAAGAAGCTCCAAATGTAAACAGCGACTAAAACACAGCTACAGTACGTCTTACGTTACATTATATAGTATTACAGTTTTACATGTTTATTTACACATTTCTTAAAAGTGATAAGGTGAGATTATTTGAATTATACAAATGTCATAAAAAAACATTGTAGCATTACTCACATCTTCATTTGTGGTCAGGTTAGAAGCCACTAAGTATGTATGGAAGCCTGAAAGGCCCAAGATGGACCAGACTGAGAAGAAACATATGACGAGCTCTACTGCAGTGAAAGGTTGCATTAAGGAGAACATTAGTAAACAATGAAGCTTTTTTTAAATGCATTGATGACAAAAAGGATATCTTCCTGGACTCTCCTGCAGAGCAAACACCACACCCTTTCCATCCTGAGCCACTGAAAGACAAGAAAACATACTGAACAAAACAGCTGCTGTCTGAGGCTACATCCACTCTGCTGTCCACACTACCACTCTGTCTTTAAGTTTGAAAACAACAATTATATTTTTGAATGTTATTGAATCAGGGAATCATTTTCAAAACAGGGAAAAGACAATAAATGTGTGCCTTTAAGCAGAAGGAATGCATTTTTGCACTGTATACATGCACAAAAGACACAGAGTGTCCCTTTAAGTGAATACAAGTATTTATTTCATGAAATGACACAATATAAATTGAGCAACTTAAATCAGTGAAGCCAACTGAGTGATGTAGATGGATGAATATCATTACATTACATTACATGTCATTTAGCAGTCGCTTTTATCCAAAGGGACTTACAAGGGAATTGAGCACAACCTGCCAAGGGTGGAGTTGAACTTGCGACCATGAAGTCTTTTGCACACAGGGTACCGGTCTCAGCCACTGAGCCACTCCACCCCCCATATCAATGTAATAACAATGCAAATCGAGTTACTGCAGCTAATGATAGCACAAGCCATAACATAAAAACCCCAGTGACTGTAGCCGTGTCTCATTTAAGGGTATGGATCCTGTGGAGGAGAGGACTCATCTGCTGCACACTCAGGCTAAACGCTGCCCTCTACAGTTCAAAGTCCTGCATCACAGTTCTCCTGTCCCTCTGATTTAAGCTGTAATCAGCCAAAACAGCCCAAACAGTCTGCTATATTTACATATCTGAAATATATTAATAACTAATAATAGTAGAATGTAGTGATTTGAGTGTGTGATGTAACAGTTTAACCGTTTTTGATGGAGTTTTGTAAATATTTCATGTAATACTGGAGTAAATGTGATGTGTCTCATACTCAGAGATAAACATGGACAAACTATTTTCCTTAAATGTTACTAACCTGGAATATGATTTTAATTTGTACAGAAACAAGACATTAATTATACAACAGTAGTGTAACAACAATATGTAAGAAAATGTTTCTTCTCTTTAGTCCACAAATGAACAATAATTGAATAATATGGCCGCGGCCCGGGTCCAGACCCAGACCCGGATCTTTTCTGACAGTGTTTCTATGGTTTCTACCGTTTCTACACGCTACTCAGTGAAAGGGACATCCTGCCTGTACTAGTCAGCCAATCACAGGCAGAGTAGGGCGGGCCTTCATTGAATAGAGGCGTGGAAAACAGCTGGCACTCTCGTGACAGTGACAGGGAGAGAGAAATACAAAGGATTGAGAAGACAAGAGAGAGAGTCTGTGTACCATGGCTGGTTTGTAACGACATACAGTGATTAAAAGTGGGAGTGTGAAAGAACACTACGAAAACAAGCATAAAAATACATATGATAAAAGTTACCCACTAAATTGGGCAGTTAGGCTCCAAAAGATAAGTGATGTTAAAGCCAACTATGATCGGTCAAAGAGGATTTGAACACATTCCTTTACTGGCCAACAACTCGCTAACGAGTGTTCCCTCAGAGTTGTGTGGATTTTGGGACAAAATCCTGTTCAGTTGTGCACATGTTAATTTTTTATTTTTATATGCAGCCAAGTCTTTGTTTTAACTTGTTATTATTATTATTATTATTATTATTGTTGTTAAGTACAATTTACTTTGCCTTTACTTTTGTTATTTATTTTATCTATGATATATTGATATATAGTGTATGTAGTCCTCCAAAGTTCCACTGAAACTACCGTAATTTCCGGACTATAAGCGCACCTAAATATAGAATTTTTAAAAAATATTTATTTTTAACATAAATACGCCGCACATGTCTATGCTCCACTGGCAGACTTGACCATAAGTTGCTCTTCACATGCAGCCAGGGTCATCCAAGCCTCCCACTTAACACAGAGCGCCACCTTAAATGCACGATTTACAGTGATGTCGAGTGGGTGCACCTTAAAGAATTTAATTAATCCCCTTAAGGAAAGTATTTCTCTGCATTTGACCCATCCTAGAATGAGGAGCAGTGGGCTGCCACACTGAGTAGCGCCGGGGAGCATTGGGGGTTGGGTTCCTTGCTCAGGGGTACACCAGCCCTTTTTTTTTGGCCGGGTGGGGATTTGAACCGGCGACAAGCCTAGTTCCCTTTCCACTTGGCCTTTCCACACAGCTTTTTCGCAGCATGAAGCTTGTGAAACCGGGAAAAATCCATAAATTAGCCGCGAGGGAAAAAAGTAGCGGCTTGTAGTCCAGACATTACGGTAAATATTGTTGAAATGGCATTGAATTCCATCTTTCTTTATTTGATTTTCTTGACTTCACACAGTGCAGATATTGATACAACGACAATGCTACTTCTACAATATATAAATGAATTGTAATGTATAACTAAATTATAATGCATGTTGCACATGATGATGCTGCACACCTGTACACCTGTGCTATGAATGGCTGTGATCTGTTTTTGAGTGTGCTAGTATGGACACAGATTACTGCGTCTGTTACAGAGCTGAAAGTCACATGTTTGAAAATGCTGTTTTCAAATGAAAGCATCTCTATAAGAATGTAGGCTTAGTGTGGAGCCTGAAGACCTACTCAGTGCCAGATGTGTGGTCACACATCCAAAGATGAACGCCGTCAGGAAGGAGAGCAGCACAATAAAGGTGTAGAAGAAGCGGTAGTTGCGTTTCCCGACACAGTTGCCCACCCAGGGGCAGTGATGGTCGAATCGCTCTGAAGGACAAGTGCACCAGAGAAGAACTAAATGTAGAGGAATAGATTGTGTGTTGCCGAGTGAGGTTATAATGATCACTGTGGCCCACATGAAGCTATTATTTATTACATATGGTTGTTGATGTTGATGTTACGTTGCTGGTGTGTGTGCTGCTCACCCACACAGTTGTCACACAAGCTGCAGTGGGAGGTGCGTGGAGGCCGGAACATCCTACATGTGAAGCAGTACTTGAGCTTGACCACCTGCTGGTTGATCAGGACTTCCTGAGTGCGCGGCGGAGGATGATAGCTTGTGTTTCCTGCATCGTCTACAGAGACAGAGAAGGACAAAAATCATGCCAATGTCAGTATGTGCAGCTCCAGCAAACTCTGCTGCAACCACACAGCAGCACACTGTCTCTGCCAACTACACTCATCAATAATAAATGCATACAATCATGAAACTGACAATAAACATAACTGCTAGAGTATCTGTTTGAAAAAGGACGAAGCAGGACATGGAACACTTTTCTCAGTCCTCAAATATTAGTAGTTCACACCTTTAGATGTCAATAAGATATCATCACTGCCAATGTAATATCCATTACACCAAGAAGTGAAATATTTGTCAACATAGAGCTGAAAGTCACATGTTTGAAAATGCTGTTTTCAAATGAAAGCATCTCTATAAGAATGTAGGCTTAGGGTGGAGCCTGGCAAAGGTTTCAGGAATCTGCTGGTTGATCAGGACTTCCTGACAACCGGATGAAAGTGTCTTATTGTTCATGCTTCAGACCCAAATGTGAATTTGTCCTGACGATGGACCATGCTACAGTTCCAATGAATTCCAGAAATGTACAGAATCCTGTGGATTTCAACATATAACATCAAGCCCACGTTACCCTCAGAGCAACGGCTTAGCAGAAAAGACTGTTCAAACTGCCAAGTGGATCCTCACAAAGGCCAAGGAGGATGGACTATAGGAACACTCCTGTCGATGGACTGAAATCACCAGCTCAAATCCTAATGAGCCGCAGACTACGCTCCACTCTACCAACAACAGCAAAGCAACTGCAGCCCCAACTAACCCCACAGAACATTGAGCTAGAAAGAAGGGCAGAATGTCAGCGCAAACAGAAGAAACACTACGACAGAGCTGCCAGACCTTTACCACGACTGCACGCTGGAGCAACAATCTGATTCCAGCAAGAAAATGGCCAATGGAAACCAGCCGCACTCATCCAGCTTACAGAAACGCCACGCAGCTATCATACCAGAACTGATGATGGACAGACAATAAGATGAAACCACCATCACCTCACTGAGGCGCAAGAAAGTACATGTGTACCTGCTACACAACAGAGTGAGGTCAGTGGGAATGATTCATCTGCTGGAGATTGGGAAATTCAGAACTTACACATTCTCCGAAACCTTGTCTCCGCACGAGATTCTATTCAGCCAATTAGACTTGTGATTTTGATGGAATTTTTTGGGTTTTTTTGTTTTTAAGAAATAATTCAAGAGTGCGGGAATATGTATATTGAGACTGCTTATGTTTACCTGCTAAAGTGACTATAGAATGTCATGGCAGTAGTTTGTACTATCCACCCTCCACAATCACTTATCAACTGTTTGAGAATATTTACACCCATCTATTGGGGGTTACAAACTATAACTCTTAACTCTATAACTTCTAATTAGGGTTAGAAACAGAAAAAGTTAAGTATTAACCAAAATAAAGTGGAAAACAATTAGTGTTCACCAATTTTGCATTTCGGTGGAGAACCAAGAGGGTGGCTCCAATGTGTCATTAGCCGCCATTGCTAGCATTAGCTCTGGCTCATTGCTAGCCGGGGGCCGACACTTTAGGGTGTCTTGGGCTGTTGGTCAGTTTCTTTTCATGTTTTCCTGCTCCACATATTCTTGGCGTCGTCATCGTGCTGCCCTAGTAAACTTCTGTTTCACAAAAGCTATTAATACGGTCTTACCCTGTGACTAAATTTCATAATATATCAGAGGACTGAATTGACCGCCATAACCGGACATTTTTCGGGTAGGATGCTTTGTTAGAACACCTGCATATTCCGTATGGTATTATACTGTATAGTGTGCACCTAATGTAATTCAATATATATTATTTTAGATATGTTTTGTTAATATTCATTTCATGATTCAAAGAGAGTCACATGTCCACTTCAGGTTCAAAATGTCTAATAACCATAGTTCATGGTAAAGACACTGTATGTAATTCATGATTTGCTGGAAAAGAGTAATAATACATAATTCTTACAACATTCCATATACAGTTTATTGTACTGTTAAAAATGATTAATTGTTAACTTTTGTGATACATTATTGTTTTGGAAACCTTTATGTTACTATGGCAAGTAGCGCCTATGTTTCTGTGAAGGCTAGGTTTTTGAGATTCCCTGGATTTAGAAAAGACGAAGGAACAAACTTGTCAACACAGCTGTCAATGTAGCCGTCGACTGCATTACTCTACAATGTAGATTATTACCACAGTAAATTATTTTTATATACAACTTCTTTGACTTCTTTCAGGTCATCACTAAACAAAAGGTGTGCGCGTCTGAGGATGATTTAATGCTGAAACACATAAACAACAAAAAATGGAAAGCAGCGGCTCCTCATGAAACATGAGGAGCTTTTACAGGAAGTGAAGGTCATCATCCTTACAGTCATTGCAAGTGAATCCAAAACACTCTGCAGCCCCTCCCAGAATTTCATGTTGTGGAGGTCTTCACCAGACAATTTGAGATCTTTCTCATTTACCAGCTTTGAGTCAGACCTCCAAGTGTTTCTTACCACTCCTCTTGTCTGTCTTTTCAACCATCACAAACCACTCTCGTCCTGTCACCTGTGCTGCTGCTGCAATTGCATTAAGAGGTAGACAACCCTGTCTGTCATGTAAACTGCATTCTTTAATATGGGGGTGCGAAGAAGGCCTGGACAGTCAAAATGAGGTCCTGAAAGCCAAACTCAAATATAAAAAATAGTCTAGAACACAAAATCGGCAAAATGAACACAAAACAAGCCTTCCAGATGGCCAAACCCCTCACTGGAAATGCACCTAGACCCAGCCCACCTGATTTTGGACACCTGCTGAACATCTTCTTTAATCACTTTGACAAGGATGACTTCACAGAGAGTGCCACAGATAACTGGGCACGCTCCCCCTGCTGGACCCCAACGAACCAGCACCCTTCTCAGGGAAAGACGTCAGGAGGCAACTGAGAAGGTGCAAGTCAGGCAAAGCTCCAGGGCCTGACGGGATTCCAGCAAGGGTACTCAAGACCTGTGCTACAGAACTCTACCCACTAATACATCAACTCTTCTGGGAAATCTACCGGCAATGCAAAATACCTTCACCCTGGAAAACAGCAACAATAATCCCAATACCCACAAACCCCGACCCAAAGAACTGAAGGACTTCTACCCCTTTCATCCTGATGAAGTGCCTGGAGTACCTGCTGCTCAACACCATCCTGCCACATGTCCATCAGCGCATGGACCCCTTCCAATTTGCTTACAAGGCCAAGAGGGGTACTGAAGACACTGTGGCCTTCCTGCTGCATATTCTGCTGGAACACTTAAACTCCCCTCGTACTACCGTCAGAATCCTGCAGATTTCTGTTCTGCTTTCAACACAATCCAAAGACACCTGCTGATGCAAAAACTGCACCATCTCAACTTCCCCTCCCGTCTGATACATCTGCTCCATAACTTCCACTCCAACAGAGAGCAGACTGTCTGGGTAGGCACAACAACCACACCAGGACTCACGACCGACACTGGAGCCCCTCAGGGTTGTGTTCTGAGCCCTTTCCTATACACAATGTACACAAACGACTGCACAAGCCCCTCACCCCCCACCATATTCCTCAAATATGCAGATGACAGCCATTCTTGGCCTCCTCACAGACACAAACTCAATTCAGGAATATCTCAACACAGTTTCTCATTTCACCAAATGTTGTGAGCAGAACCAGCTCAACCTAAATGTAAATTCAATTCAATTCAATTTTATTTGTACAGCGCCAAATCAAAACATACATTATCTCAAGGCACTGTACATAGACAACATCAAGGAGAGCAGAGAACTCCGACAGTTCAATGAGCAAACACTAGGCATCAGTGGAGAGAAAAAACTCCCTCTCTGACAGAACCAGGCTCAGAGGTGCAGGCTGCCTTATTCATTGGTTTAGTTTTACTATTGTCTTTACTTTTTAATCATCTTAGATCCACTTTAAAGTTTTCTTCAGTGAGAAATCTGCAAAGGATCATGGGACACTGTGCGCCAACATGACAAGGTTGAGGTACAGCTGCTGCATTGACACTATGAATTCATGACTTTTTTGCTGCGATTGAATCATTGGCTGCTTTGGCCAGCAGAAAATATTTTGAGCTTGCAACCTGATTCTTTTTAAATTTTTGACGATGTTCTCTGCAGTTTTGCTGATACACAAACAAAAATGTTTTCTTCCCTGATGACATGGGCATATTCCAAGATGACAATGCCAGGATTCATCAGGCTCAAATTGTGAAAGAGTGGTTCAGGGAGCACGAGACATCATTTTCACACATGGATAGGCCACCACAGAGTCCAGACCTTAACCCCATTGAGAATCTTTGGGATGTGCTGGAGAAGGCTTTGCTCAGTGGCCCAACTCTCCCATCATCAATACAAGATCTTGGTGAAAAATGAATGCAACACTGGACGTAAATAAATCTTGTGACATTGCAGAAGCTTATGGAAACAATGACACAGTGAATGAGTGAGTAATCAAACGATGTGACCCTTTTTTTTAGGACTTTTTTTGGCCAAGCAGTGTATGTACATGTCACAGTTGCAAGCAATGAAAGAAGGGGCCACACGCTGCCTACAACACATACAAAGATTTTTTCATCACAGACACAACTGTGTTGCTTCTGACAGTTGCCATGGAACACTTTGGGCTGGAAAGAAGAAGGAGTATTTTGTTCAAAGATCGAGCTGTATAATCATTTGTATTTTGAATGTAATGTAATATGTGATGGTGTCTTATAAACCCATGAGGGTTGGGCACTTTGTGTGCAGGACACAAAAAACAAAATAAAATGAAATGAAATAGGGTGTTTGGCTCAGTGCTGTGGTGGCTACAACATCTCTGCGTGCACCATCGCTGCCTAATGAAGTGAGTAATCTACTCTTGTGATGGGGAAGTGTCCGTTAAGTAAGTTTACGACCCTGTTTTCTGGATCCCTATCAACCCAGCAGACCTCATCAAGTTACTTTTTGGTGACAGGACATCTTTCCGCAAGTCGTTAGTAGGGATGTCCGACATTATTGGCACACTGATAATATCAACCCGATATTAACCTGATAAAGCAAGATCGGTTCATATCGGTATCAGTTTTTCTGCCGATAATGAAAACCTGATAAAGTCATGCCTGGATTTCGCCAAAATATGCACGTAAATGCTTGATATACATTGTGGCGAATTTTAGTTACAGTACGCAATAATGAAATTCAATTGAACAGGAAGAGTCTTTTATTTGAACATTCACAGTGTTGAGCAAGATACTACATCCAGTGAAAACCCAGTGTCATGAACTACATGAACACTCTTAACTCATGGTGCAAAACACAAAAGCAGCAGTAATCTAGTTAAACATGTATGAAAACAGTACAACAGTGATTATTGCACCATGCCTGCACAAACATATCGCATATATATAGAATAGAATATGGTCCTTTTATGTTTCCAGTGTGCGATTGATGACCTCATCAAACTGCGCCATGATCCATCGGAGGTACACACAGCATTTGTGCAGCAAAGTAATGAAAAGAAGCAACAAGCAACTAACCCTAACCCTACAGGCACGTCGAGACGTTCATTTCAGATGCTGTATCCATCAGCTTCACAACAGATATCTGGTTTTTAAGTGCAATGTCTATATTTGTTCCCCTTCTTTGCACTTCACTTCACACTTCTAAAGTGTTGCTTGTATTTCATAAAAATGTCCCATTATCAAAATTGTATAGTTGAGAGAAAATGTGATAAATAAATGATACTTTGCATAACTTCAGTTGATTTTTCTTATTTTGTACAGACAGTGTTTATTTGTGGAATGCATCCAGTGGGGCATCACAATAAAATTAGGCAATATGTTTTAACTCCAACAGTAGATACGTGACCTAAAATTAGTTATGTGGGAAAAAAGCTTTCATATGTCGGAATCGGAAATTAAGTGTTGGACAATATCGGCATATCGGATATCGGTATGCCGATAGTCCATAGTATCTGAAGACACTGTAGAACAATGTTTGTTCTTTTTGGGCTTATGGTGACGTGAGTGGCATTTTCCAAATGCAACTGTCTTTTAATAATTGCTCGGGAATCCAGGTCCGCTGTCGCTGTCAAGGCCAGAATAGGTGTACCTGAAGGACAAAGGCAAGTGCATTAGCACCTACAATATGTTGTCAGTGTAGATTTCTGTATTGATAAGAGTTTAGTAATGTAACAAAACAGATTTTTAGTTAATGATCGTCTATGGATTATTACTGTCCTTAATTTCAGCACCGCGCTAAGTGTTTATCAGAGAAGGGCAGGTAAACAAGCTGGAGGCTTTCCTGAGGAGAGGGGTGACCCTGATAACCATTAGTCTTCAGTGGCTATTGCACCAGCCACATATAAGCCTAGGCTGAAGACAGGATCATGGGCATGGGTCTCACAACTTTCATACTCACCCTGTTTTACAATGGACCTCAGTTCTCCCAGCCTGGTTAAACTCTCTCTGAAGGCCTTTACCCTGGTAGACATATCAGAATACATTTAAATGTAAATACATAACATAATGTGAGAACATCAATGACATCAACAACAAATGTTTAGGTCTGAACGAAACTATCCATTAGTTAATTGTTCTGTAATGTCACTGCTGTAATGTAACATCAGAGCCTCATAGAACTGTGTAACATCAGAGTAGTTTGTTGTAGCTAGTTTAGATTACTTTTTGAATATCTACTTTGTCGCTAAAACAAACTTACCATATAAGTGAGATGAACCTCTTCCACCACAGTCCCTAATACGTTGTCTTGGAAGACCTCGGTGGCCAACATGTCTCCCCATTTTTCTGAAGAAGCCAGAATTCGGGACTCACTGAATCCTGTACATCAACTGGCACCGACCGCTTCAAATGTCCTCCTGGTCGCCTTTGCCAAGTTGAAGGGCCAAGAGTCCGAATTTGGTAGCCTTGTTTACCTGGTCCTCCATAAGAGCAATCAATGGTGAGACAACAATCACCAGTGGGTTTTGAGTCCCATGCGTTTGACCACCAGCATAGCTAGCTGATAAATTAAACTTTTGCTTTAGAAGGAATGACTTCAGTAGCGTTATTTGTTCATTTTTCAACGAAAAGTTTAACTCCAAATCGTTCAAAGTCGAGGCCAAAGCCGATTTGAGAGACTGATGTTCGCCAGCAGCAGCCATCTTGTTTACGTGCATGTAGAAGACCGACAGGGACTACACATGGAATGGTTGCTACTCTGTTGTCATCATGTTAAGCCCGCCCACCGACTCCATACACAAAGTGATTGGGACAAACCAGAGTTCGGATTTTGCAGCTCGCGAGCTAACGAGGAGTTTCTAGACGCACCCTAGGTACAAATTTGCTACCGCTAGGGTGCGTCTAGATTTCTGGGTAATGCAGGAACATCAATCTGAGAGAAAACAATGAGCTTTTTAAAAACTTACATCCACATATTTATGCCAGAGTTGGGCCTTACCAATCTGTTTTTCAGTGTCAGCAGCCTCATCTGGTGTTGCTCTGGGTAGGATGCCAGGATCAGTGAAGCTGGTTTGGAGCAGGGTAATTATCACAAATATAAAAAGGACTCCACCAATAACAGGTATGCAGCTGGTCAGGTGTTTCACCAGGAAGGGACAGCTGCAATGGCCACAGAGGGAGAGAGAGAGAAACTTTGAGGATTTTATGCAATGAAAAGGGATGGGAATTGTTTTCACTGTAGGGGGGCGATTGCTTTCACAGCTCTGGGGAAGAAGCTGTCCCTGAGTCTATTGTTCTTCACTTTGATTTTTACAAAGACTTTGAACATTTATTACGTTTCTGAGGAAAAAAATGCTTAATTTTAATAAATACTCATTGGCCAATTCCTATTATTAAAAAATATAAATTATTCACACAGACAGTTTTATAAATGAGAGTTTGATTTATATTCAGTGGTTTTATCACTATGTTACTCTTTGGAGACCGATCTGGAGCACTTTTTCACTACACAGTAATACAAAGAACAAGATGTTCATATTCAGCCAGTGATCTCAGTTCCAGTACATACGGCAGTGGTTAGGGCTACAATTAACCATTATTTTCATGATTGATTAATGTGTTGATCATTTTCTTGATTAATCGAGTACTTGTTTGGTCCGTAAAATGCTGAAAATGATGTTCTCAAATGTCTTGTTTTGTCCATAAACCAAAATGATTCAGTTTTAATTATTTCTGTGTTATATGGAGCAAAGAAACTTGAAAATATTCACATTTAACTTGTTTTTATTATTGAAGAAAACAATCAAACCGATAAGCAAAATATTGGACAATTTGTTAAGTAATTCATTTATAATCAATTAATCTAATAATCAGTGTCTTCTCACATCCCAAGCACTGGTATTTACTTTTTTTTTTTTTAAGAAATATGGTGACTTAAGTTAAGTCGAGTATTAGTTAAAAATAAACAACTATTTAAGCTGTATAAATGTTTATCTGCAGTAGGGATGCACAATATTATCAGCATGATATCGGTATCAGCAGTATCAGCAGATCGGCTTTAAAATGTATTATCGGATATTGGCAAACAAGCCAAGATCCGATGCCACCTCCTTGACTTCTAAGCTAGCGCCCCCTACAGCTATTATTTATTTTATACTTATTCATCTTGGAAAATAAAGATATTTTATATCCACATCTGCTGTGACGTATGAAAACTATTATGTTCATTTTACTACAGAAATGATTAAATGTAAAAAATCTTGTTTACAACTCACTCAAATGTAAAGAATAGTCCAGTTGTGAGGACAATAAGGCCCAGGGTGAGGGGCAGGACCCCGCTCTGCCGGGCCACCATGATCCGTCCCCCGCAGAAGAAGCGATTCTTACCGGGGAAAACTTGCCACTTCCTCCTGGGTTTCTTTGATTTCTCGGTGTTGTCAGAGTCATGACCATGTTGAGGTTGAGGGGACGTTGTGACCGTGCTTGTCGGGAGAGCCTGTGGGACGATTTGCTGGTATTCGCAGTTGTTCATGATTTATCGTGAAGTATTGGCTGTTGTGACTGTCACACCTCAGTAACTGTGACTGGTGTAAATCCAAAAAGAGCCATTGTTCAAACCCGTTACTGCTCCTGTCTCCGCGATGACGACTTTCAGCTACGTCCCAAATGCTCAGCACGGATGTAAGCGATAAACCGCTGACCGCGGTTAGCTTGGTAGCGCTGACCAGCTCAGCCAGCTGTTGGTTATTTAACATCAAAAAACCCTAAATACCGTTAGCGCTGCTCGCATGTTCGTTAAGCACATGTCACTGTTTAGCTAATGCACAAAGTGTGTCGTACATGAGACGGTACGTCATGGTACGTGTTCTCCAATAAACCGTAACTACACATTCACGAATGATTTGCGTTCTGCACCGACGTAAAGAAGCAAAACATGATCACCTTCAACACTCTGAAAACATTGATTTCCGGTTTTACTTTGAAACTCTATTAAAGTATTGTTATGGTCATGGCCTTCGTAAGCATATTAAACACATTTGTATTTTTTGTGTTTATGATGTCTATCAATACTAATTTCTGTATTTCTCAATTTGTTTAAATATGGTCAACAATCCATAAGCGTTTTTTTTTGTTTTTGTTTAAATGTGACATATCCGGTAACCAGCGCCTGAGTACTGCGAACTTTACGTAAATGAGCGGCTGTCAACAATATGACCGGAAATTATTTCAAAATAAAAGTGTAGAAAATGAATACATTTTTACTTCTCATTTTTAAAATGGATGATGTGTCATGTTTTATTTTATTGTGGCCTTCTTGACAGGTTTTATATAATTAATTTGTAGTCCACGGCATTTTATTTTCCACGGAGAGCCGGAAAACGCACAATTGTTATTGACGAAATTCATAGTCGCACTTTATTGCAGCGTCATTACCGGAATAATAAATTGTTGTTGTAACTACCTACCTGGTGCGCTTCCTCCACCTTGATGTCCTAGTATATGGATTTTGGGCGAAAACTTGCAAGTTAATGTTGGAGCTGAGTTCATATGTGACATTCAAAGCCTATATTTGAATGAAGAAGTAAGACAAAACAACATCATTCCGAAGTCGGTGGACGAACCGTGTACGCTGTAAGTTAACCACACTCGTAAGTCCTTTAATGGAGGAAAGAGCAGGAGTGACGGGGCGCCATGAAAGTGAAAATATCCTTTTACACAAAGTAAATGACCTAATGTGGCTTCACACGGGCGAAACTATTAAGTCATGTCTATATGTCCATGTGTTCTTGTATGTGGTTTTTAGTAAACTGCATGGTGTCAAACATGGAGCAGTCATGTCACTCAGTGGTCAGTCAGTCTGGTTATTTAAACATCTATTTATTAATGCAAAAACATTTACTGTATTTGTGGCCGCCACAATGACTTTAAAGCATTCTGCTGTAGCTTATCAATGTTTTTTTATTTTTTTCCTGTTTTTGTATGCCCTCAACTTTTAAATAAGAAAGTAAATTCAAAACTTGAAATTATCTTTGGTGCGTTTTGCTTTCACGTAATAGCCACACACTTTTATACTATTTACTATTATATGAATAGATAGTGACCGTTCAGGTTTAGAAGCCCCATGATAACACTCTCTGTAGAAGGAGTTGGTACATTGTCACCCAGGGAGAAGAATTTCACATTTGTTTTTGAAGACAAATGCCCTCAGGTGCTTGTCAGACAACAGTTTGGATTCATAACACACTTTGATAGCAGTTGTTTGTTTATTGATGTCACTACAACATTTGCTTATCAATAGGTCTGAGCAATATATCAACATTATATTTTATAATTGTGCCATGAGACAGATGTCATCTTAGACTTTGTATAGTGTCCTATCTTTAAAGTATTCTCCTGGTTTCAAAGGCTGTTGCAGTTTACTGAGGTATTTGTCAAATATTTGATTTATAATATAAAATGTTGATTACAAATCCATAAACTGGAAAACTGTTAATGACCCTTTTTCAAATTTACTGCTGATAATGTGTGTTACAGCATAATTTTCATCTATTTTATTGTTTCTTACTCATGGTATAACAAGTATTATTTATTAAACATTTAAAAGCCAAAGAAAAATGCTAGTTATCATCTAAAATTAATAGTATCAAATGTAATCTAAGTGTGTGATACAGATAATTAACGTTAACATTTAAATGGTAGATATTTTTCATAATATGTAATATTGTCACTGTCCTTTTGAGATGCACAAACCTCTCAAAAGAAAATATTTGCAGTATTACTAATATATTGGTACATAGCCTAAAAATATTGAGATATTATTGCCCAGCCCTACTTAGTAGTTGCATCTAAGAGGAACCTGTTTGTTTTTTCTCTTCTATCTGTGCAGACCTTAAAGCCAGTAAGTCATGTCTGGTGAGAACAGCCCAAGGCCTGGCAGCTATAGACACAGGTCAAGCCAGAGCAGCAGCCAGAGGTTGTCGTATGAAGAGCGCTGTGTGGACCCGGTGGAAGACAGGCTGCTGACTCAAGAGCTAAAGGCAGTCCACAAAACTCTCATGAAGGATGAAAATGTGAAGAAGTCTGAGACCACTGGTTTCACGAATGCCACGACTGACCATTCCCCTGTGGCTCAAACCTGCAATCCCTGCACTTCCCTTAGAAGCTTCAGGAGGTGCATGTGCAATGTGCTGACCTGTGGCCTGTACAGGGTCTGCCAGCATTCCAGTCTTGCTCCATGCCTGGTGTCAAACGAGAGCTCTCCAGATAAACCAGAGAAGGTGAGTCTCCAAAGTATGAGCCCAGCAGATGACGAAGAGGAGGATCAGACATACTGGCTCGGGGATGTCCATATTGCTGGAGTCAAAGTTGAAACTGCAAGGGAGTATTTAGATGCAGAAACCAAATCTCTATTATATGTGCGTCCGGCTGGTGGTCAGACGCAGCACAGCACTCTACCCTTGCATGAGTCAATGCGATTTGATGACTGGGAGGATGACGAGGAGGACGTAGACTCTCTAATTACAAAGAAGCTCCTGGAGCTCTACTCTGAATATCAGATTGAAGAGTTGGCCAGGTGCACCTCAGACTCTGTGTTTCTGAGGAAGAGCAAGGCCATTAATCAGCTCATCAATTCGCTGGCAGAGGAGCACAGAATGGATGAGCAGGAAGCTGAGTGTCGGCTCGTGCGAGGCATCATCCGCATCAGCACCAGGAAGAGCATGAAGAGGAGGCCGGTGCCTTCCAGGACGGAGAGGACGCTGTCGGACAGTGGGAATGAGACAATGAGGGAGAGCGACTCCTTCTCATGCAGCAATAACAGTAAGTCACTACTCCTTCTTTATACATTCCTTCTTTACATTACACAAATTACTATAGAGCTGCAACTAACGATTATTTTCACAATTGATTAATCTGTCGATTATTTTCTCGATTAATCGTTTGGTCCATAAAATATATGAAAAAAATGTTGATCAGTGTTCATCAAACCTGGAAATGATAATGTTCTCAAATGTCTTGTTTTGTCCACAAACCAAAATGATTCACTTTTAATGATTTCTATGTTCTCCAGAGCAAAGAAATTAATAAAACACTCACATTTAAGAAGCTGAAACAATCAGAAACCTTGATTTAATCATGAAAAAAGCTTCAAATCAATGAGTCGATTATCAAAATAGTTGTCGATTCCTTTAGTAATCGATTAATAATCGATTCATCGAGTAATTGTTTCAGCTCTAAATTACAACTTTACATAATTCATTAACATAATACTATGTGTGACGTGTCGGCACTGGAAGAGTCATGAGCATGTAGGGATGTAATGATTACCGGTATGACGATAAACCGCGGTTAAATTCCCGACGGTTAGTACTACCGTTTCAAATTTTAATTATCGTTAAAACCGTGATTGATTACCGGAAAACTCACAGTGATACTGCTCATTTCCTGGAGAAGCAGCAGCACCTGAACGGCACTCACTCAGAAGTTTGCACTGTCTGTCCCGTGACAACACGGCTGAAGCCACCTGCGCTCCAGAGATTTTCCCCCCAGTTTAAAGGATGTTGACGGTAAAATAATTGAAGACATTCAACCCAAAAAAAAATCTCTGCGAAGGGGGGTAACACCAATTTGATGAGCCATCTCCGTGACCAGCACCCACAACTTTTCAGCGAGTGTAAGGTAAGTCAACAAAAACGGGATTTCGGAATAGTGGGAAACGTCATGGTTTGTCTGTAAAACGTTCCTGTGCAGACGACACGTACTGTAGCAGAGCAAAATGTGTTTGTTTCTGTTTTTGAATTTTTATTATTTTTATGCTGTGTACGACTGCTGCTACTAAATTATTATCCGACACAGAGTGTGGATCTGTGTGTGTGTGTACGCGCGCGTGCCAATCAGTCAGATGATCATTAATAATAATAATAATAATAATCATATAATATAAAAAAATAATACCACATTTGCTTTTCCCTTATTTACAGAGTGGGCGTACAGCAAGCAACCCCAATGCTACAGCTACAGCTGCCACAGCAACATCATACATCCACATTACTTTGTTTAATATGTTAGTGTGTGCACATTTGATTTGTACCTAAGGTACAACAAACACTGAAAGTGTCCTTTCTGTAATAGATCGTCTGACATGTGTGAGACTAGATCTCCTACATGAGCACTGAATGTGAAGAAAAGTATATTTATCTACATGTCCAAAGTGCAGTTACCTCTTATGGCCACAAGGTGCCATCTTGCACAATTTTCACATTTATTTTTATTTATTTATGTTATTATTGTAATGTTTCTGCCACATTACTTTGTTTGAAATGGCAGTATTGCTTTCATATGCACTATGATTTCTACTTATGGTACATAAAACAGTGAGTTTTCTTTTCTGTACCAGTTCTTGAATCTGTAAGACTACATCTAGTCTTGAGCAGTGAATGTAAAGAAAAGTATTCTTTTTTTAAATAAAACTTGATTAAAAGATTTCAGTGTGTGTGTTCAGTACTTTTTGAACATTTTGAACACATCTAACAATACCATGATAAAATTGATAACAGTGATAATTTTGGTCACAATAACCGTGATATTAAATTTTCATATCGTTACATCGCTACGAGCATGACGTCAAAAGAATCAGTGTAACTAATCTATTATGATTCTAAACAGCTGGAAGTAAATATTAACATGTTGCCTTTGTTGATACATCACGTTGAACTGTTGTTATGCTTCTGAGTAACCATTAATCTTGTTTCTCACTCTGTCGTTAAGATGACTACAAATCAAATCCAAACATCCAAATATCAGAACTGACCTCCTCTGATAAGTGTGCAAGAGAGATGTGGAGAAACAACGGAGGTAAGAATGTAGCCTTTACTATTGTACACATGACTGATACATCCAGAACATTAACAGTTGTCGACTTAATGCCCTAATGTGTACATATATATATATGTATATATTTATATAGATATATACATATAGAGTATATACAGTATATAATTATATATGCAACAGGCAAAAGCCTTCTTGCTGCAAAGGCAAGAGTGCTAACCACCACACCCACCGTGTGGCCCAAGTATACATATGCTACACAATTTAAAGTAGCTGGAAGCAGCATTGCTTTAATTGTCTTCCATGACTGCAAACATTATGCAAAAAGAAGCAAACCAGAGAGAGGAAGAGGCATAAAATGCAGGACTGAAACAACTGTACGGGAACATTTGACCGAAAATAGAAATCCCCATTCTCAGAAAGTTGGGACAGTTTCTCAAAATGCACTAAAAACTAAAATGTGTAATTTGTTGAATCACTTGGCACTTTTATTTAACAGACACAAATAAAAGGAAAAGATTTCCAGTGTTTGACTGCAACACACTACAAATTGGGTTTAAAAGGAGCATCCACCAAAGGTGTAGTCTTTTCAAGGGTGGGTCGTGGCTCATCATTTTGTGGCAAATATTGTGAAAGAAATAAAGTTTTTAAAAAAGACTTTTTCTCAGAGAAAGATAGAAAACTATGTATGTCTTTTACCATCTACCAAGACTTCAGGAGTCTTTGTGTGTGAAGGCCATGGCTGAAAATTGCTGAACATTGTATATGCATGAACATTGAGCCCTTAGGTCGTATTATTATTATATGATAAACCATCATGCTACTGTAACAGGCACAGCTTGGGAGTTCCTTGGAAAGTTATTGTCATTTAACCCAGTCCACCTGTGCATCAAGGAATGCAACTTAAAGTGTATTATGGAAAAAGGTAGCTATATATCAGTTTTGTGCAGTGGCTGAGTTCTCTGGATGCAGACTCATCGGACATGGACTGACAGACAATGAAAACTGATGTTCTATGGTCAGATGAGTCCAAGTGAAAAACAGACGTCAGTTACTATGTGCCAAAGATGAAAAACACTGTTCAGACTATTGAAAGGTGCAAAAACCAGCATAGGTATGGGGGAGTGTTGGTGCCCACATGCCAGGGATTATCTGCATATGTGTGAAGGCACTGTTGATGCAGACAAACATAGACCGTGCACACATAAAATAAATAAATCTGTGTGTACTAGGGCTGCCAAGATCAGGCGACTAGTCACGATTACGCACGAGCATCTGAAAAGGAAGCACGCTGTGGCTGATTACATTTCTGATGAAGCGGGAAAGGGACACACACCTGTCTATATAAGACAGCTCACAGTGCATGTCAGAGCAAATGAGAATCATGAGGTTGAAGGAACTGCCCAAGGAGCTCAGAGACAGAATTGTGGCAAGGCACAGATCTGGCCAAGGTTACAAAAGAATTTCTGCAGCACTCAAGGTTCCTAAGAGCACAGTGGCCTCCATAATCCTTAAATGGAAGAAGTTTGGGACGATCAGAACTCTTCCTGGACCTGGCCGTCCAGCCAAACTGAGCAATCGTGGGAGAAGAGCCTTGGTGAGAGAGGTAAAGAAGAACCCAAAGATCACTGTGGCTGAGCTCCAGAGATGCAGTAGGGAGATGGGAGAAAGTTCCACAAAGTCAACTATCACTGCAGCCCTCCACCAGTCGGGGCTTTATGGCAGAGTGGCCCGACAGAAGCCTCTCCTGAGTGCAAGACATATGAAAGCCCACATAGAGTTTGCCAAAAAACACATGAAGGACTCCCAGACTATGAGAAATAAGATTCTCTGGTCTGATGAGACCAAGATTGAACTTTTCGGCGTTAATTCTAAGCGGTATGTGTGGAGAAAACCAGGCACTGCTCATCACCTGCCCAACACAATCCCAACAGTGAAGCATGGTGGTGGCAGCATCATGCTATGGGGGTGTTTTTCAGCTGCAGGGACAGGACGACTGGTTACAATTGAAGGATAGATGAATGTGGACAAGTACAGAGATATCCTGGAAGAAAACCTCCTCCAGAGTGCTCAGGACCTCAGACTGGGCCCAAGGTTCACCTTCTAACAAGACAATGACCCTAAGCATACAACTAAAATAACGAAGGAGTGGCTTCGGAACAACTCTGACCATTCTTGACTGGCCCAGCCAGAGCCCTGACCTAAACCCAGTTGAGCATCTCTCGAGAGACCTGAAAATGTCTGTCCACCAACGTTCACCATCCAACCTGACAGAACTGGAGAGGATCTGCAAGGAAGAATGGCAGAGGATCCCCAAATCCAGGTGTGAAACACTTGTTGCTTCATTCCCAAGAAGACTCATGGCTGTACTAGCTCAAAATGAGCTTCTACTCAATAAGCAAAGGATGAATACTTATGACCATGTGATATTTCAGTTTTTCTTTTTCAATAAATTTGCCAACATTTCTACATTTCTGTTTTTTTTCAGTCAAGATGTGGTGGAGTGTACATTAATGAGAAAATTTTTTTTTGATTTTAGCAAATGGCTGCAATGAAACAAAGAGTGAAAACTTTAAAGGGGTTTGAATACTTTCCGTACCCACTGTATACAACATACATATACTGTATATGTATATATATATATGTATATATATAAAATATGTTGATGCAAGATTATACGAGGTGCTCCATTTCAGCAAGTGTACGTTCTTTTGCCTTAAATATTCACCTCATCATCTTTCACAATTTGCCGTAAGAATAGCACAATATATCATCCTGACATGAGATACAATTATCAAGCACTCCTCACAGTAGTGTTGCAGTCAAGACCACCTAAAGTCGAGACCAAGTCGAGACCAAGACCACAGCGTATCGAGACCAAGACATGACCAAGACTTTGAGGGGTCGAGACCGAGACAAGACCAAGACCGTTAGTGTCGCTTTGCAGGATTTACACGTTGCGCTGTGCTTTCTTTTGGAGGTATTTATGCACAAAAAGTCTTTGTGGTTCAGGTAACCAAATTTTATTATAGGTGAGTTGGCTGACATCTTCTCACGGCCTCTTCTCCTGTCACTCACATACACTTTTGTGGAGGGCGTGTAAAAGGGGGCGGGAGGGGTGACTACATTTCAAATGATAAATGAGTCAAGTTATTGGTTGTACAATACGATTTACGCAAAATCATAGTAATGATATGAACAAGTTAATCCAAAAATGCACAGACAATTTATTGATATCCACAGTTGTGGTCTTGACCGGTCTTGAAATAAAATCCTGTGTCCGCTTTGTCCGAGACCGAGACAAGACCCAGTAAAATGCAGTCGAATCCGAGGCTACAACGAGTACTACAACACTACCTCACAGTATCATTTATCACATAAACAGCCATGTTTTGCATGTTTTACCGTATGATTCCCACCCCGAGGTTCCTGTTTCAAGACTAATAACAGTTTTTTGTTTGTTTTTAGGTTCTAGCTCGCCAACATCTTACTCAGCGTCCCACACAGAGACTAACTCTTCAGGTGTCAAACCATGAGGACCTGCTTCACACCATTAGTCCATGCTTGAAAGATTTGACATGCTGCATCCACAAGGTCACATATGAGACATTGAACGGGGACGGACTTGCACAGGAATCTCCAGCTGTACCATGGTATCTCTGTCAAGACCATGGCTTTGCTGTAACACAAAAAACATTCCTATTGTCTGAAGGACTTACGTGAACTCAGGTCTCAGGTTCAAAATATGTGTATATTTGATTTGGAGCTTGTCTTACAGGCCAGTATCACGAGCAGCTCATTTATAATGAACATGACAATTAACCTCCCCTCCATGAAGGAATCTTTTATGAAAGCTGAATCTCAAATTATTGAGCTGTTTATTATGCAAAGGATAAAGAAAATCCATCCCATCCATTCTCTACCGCTTTATCCTCCACAGGAGGGAAAGAAAATCCATAATCAGTTAAATTTCACATTTGTGCATGTATATTTACTTATATGTTCTGTTTACAGTTGTATTAAAAATGAAATTTATTTATTTTGATTATTTGTGTGACCGTAGGAGCTTTGTGGTTCAGGTGGTTTCATGAAGTTCAAACACACTGAACGCAGCGTGCTTGTTTTCAAACGACACTTTTCACAAAGACACTTTTTAAAAAGCAAATAAAATATTAATTTAATCATTCAAACATATTGTATTTTATTGTTTACTCATACTTTGCGCTCCCTCACTTGTTCTTAGCACTCCCTGATTTGTTCTTTGCACTCCCTCACTTATTATTTGCGCTCCCTGATTTGTTCTTTGCACTCCCTCATTTATTATTTGCGCTACCTCGCTTGTTCTTTGTGCTCCCTCACTTGTTCTTTGCACTCCATGATTTGTTCTTTGCACACCCTCACTCATTCTTTGCGCTCCCTTACTTGGTCTTTGCTCCCTCACTCATTCTTTGCGCTCCCTCACTTGTTCTTTGCACTCCCTCATTCATTCTTTGCTCTCTCACTTGTTCTTTGCTCCCTCACTCATTCTTTGCGCTCCATCACTTGTTCTTTGTGCTCCCTCACTTGTTCTTTGCGCTCCCTCACTTGTTCTTTGCGCTCCCTCACTTGTTCTTTGTGCTCCCTCACTTGTTCTTTTCGCTCCCTCACTCATTCTTTGCTCCCTCACTTATTATTTGCGCTCCATCACTTGTTCTTTGCACTCCCTGATTTGTTCTTTGCGCTCCCTGATTTGTTCTTTGTGCTCCCTGATTTGTTCTTTGTGCTTCCTCACTTATTCTTTGCGCTCCCTCACTCATTCTTTGCGCTCCCTCACTTATTCTTTGCACTCCCTCACTCATTTTTTGCACTCCCTCACTTGTTCTTTGCGCTCCCTGTTTTGTTCTTTGCGCTCCCTGATTTGTTCTTTGTGCTCCCTCACTTGTTCTTTGCTCCCTCACTTGTTCTTTGCGCTCCCTCACTTGTTCTTTGCGCTCCCTGTTTTGTTCTTTGTGATCCCTCACTTGTTCTTTGCACTCCCTCACTTGTTCTTTGCGCTCCCTGATTTGTTCGTTGCGCTCCCTCACTTGTTCTTTGCTCCCTCACTTGTTCTTTGTGCTCCCTCACTTGTTCTTTGCGCTCCCTCACTTATTCTGTGCGCTCCGTCAATTGTTCTTTGCTCCCTCACTTGTTCTTTGCGCTCCCTCACTTGTTCTTTGCACTCCCTGATTTGTTCTTTGTGCTCCCTCACTTGTTCTTTGCTCCCTCACTTGTTCTTTGCACTCCCTCACTTGTTCTTTGCATTATGAGTTATTTTTGAGTTTTATGAGTTATTTTTATGGGATTTGGGTTATTTTTCTGCAACTCATGCACTGAGTCAAAATCCATCAACCCAGCATACATCGGTTGACTCAGCACCTGGGCTGTTTGTGCTTCGATCGTCATCACGTCGACAGAAGGTCCACCATGAATGCAGACCCTTCACCAGGCTCTATGCACCGAGCGCTCACACAGATCAGCATCAGGAGAACCTGACACAGGGCCAGGTACCTTTTCAAATGTAAACAGTCAAGAAAGGGCTTCAGTTCAACATTAGTAAAGTTTGCTATAAAATAACATCGCTAACAGTTAACCTTACGTCAGTGCAATTTTACAGAATAAATTAGACTTATTTTTAGATGAGACTACAATAAGATCCTGCAGATTTTTTCGGTCGCCATGTTGTCTTCCTTTACAGTCGCCCGTTTCTTTCCTCTGAACAAGGTGAAACTCTCCATGATTGATCCTCAGTATGGTTTTGAAGGCTAATGTTAAACTTCCAAGTGCAACACACGAAGAAGACAATCACAATCACCGGTTCACAAATTAAATATCAAAATCTTTCCGTGGTTAATTTCCTATTTTTGATCTGAGCAATAAATCAAAGTACAAAAAATGACCTGTTATTAGTTTTTTTGGTATCAGATTCATAAACAAATAAGGAAATAACAAACCGTTTTTTCATATTTCGATTTTGGAATCTCAGTTGAATATGAACGAATGATACACAGATTTTTCCGTTTTCTCGTTAATTGATTCAAACGAAAAAACGAAGGTCACAAAGTACACGGACCCAATGGGACCAAGGTACGTTTGTTCCATTTGTTTTTCTGGTACAATTGACAAAGGCAGAAAGTCGTTTTTTCGTTTTTTTTTCAATTTTGGCCAAAAAGTGAAAAACGGGAATTCAGCTCGACATCATGTTTCACTGAACTTACTGACAAACAAATATACCACACAATGTTTCAATGTTTGTCACCTGCAGACTTTGGATGTGTGCTCACTTATACTAAATGGTTAATTGATTTTCAAGTCATCTGCTGTGGTGTGTGGTTAAAAAGTAATGCAACAGAGTTTGATTACATAATGCATTCTCATGTGCAGCTGAGTAATTACGAAAAAAAGACCAGCAGGTGTCGCCCCATGAAAACCTGATCTTTAGGTTTGGTGAAACTCATTTTCTCAAACAGAAATGTGGCTTCACTGAGAGCTGGACAGAAACAAGACATCTATAGAATATAGATGAAGTATCTATGCAGTGAATAAACTGCAGGGACAGTGAGCGTCATATGAAGGGTCAACTGTTGCACAGTAGATCTCATTCAGAATGAAGCTCTGTCGCCTCTCTCAGCTGTGATCATGTCTGTCACTCTGCATACAGGTTAGAGATTCATTCTTACTGATATGGTCGACTTAAAAAAGAAACTGTTTTCATGTCTAATCAAAATTCAGCCAAGACATTATATCTTGGCAATCTCGACAATAAAATGACATATCTGTACATTTGACAGTTTAGCATTTATTTCTATAGTTGAACAAGAACACATAACATTTTCACTGACAGGACATGTGAACGTAGTTTTAGGGGCGGGACTTCAGACATGCCAGTGCTGCAGACAGTCCAGCCACCTCTGTGTAGACAGGCTTTTCGTCCCTGCACTTGCAGCACAGTTTAGAGGTGTACCCCCACTCCTTGACACACATCCTGCATCCCACCAAGCTCCGGCAACAGGAGGAAAACATCGGCTCAGTCATTGTGTCTTAAAAACACAAAAAAACAACAACATACAACTAAATGTGTTAATATTTACTGATTGATATTCTGGGTTGTGTTTCTGAAGCATGCACTCTAACTGAGATAATCATTGGATGTTCAGAGTCCTGGACACATTTCTATCTTTTCACTTGATGTCTTTTGATTGTTGTTTTATTGAACAAATTACCTTTAGAAATCAGGGAAGCCAGCCCGCTTCATATGTTTAAAAGAGAGCTAACAATGTATGATTTTACTTTGCATTTAGTGAGAACTGCTTTGCCTTAATTGAAATGCTTACGTTATTTATGCATTCTCTTTTTAACCTTACTTTTACTTTATTATCATTTTTAAATATTGAACAAATTTGAAAGTAAAATTTTATAAGGGCACAAACATACGTTCCAACAGAAAATGACCGAGATGTAGGATTGAACAGAGTAATCGTAGAGTAACCCTTTAAAGCAATACATAGATATATATATATATATGTATATATATATATATATATACATATATATATATATATATACATATCATTCTAATGTTACTGCATGAAAACAAATGTTTTAAATGGTTTCATTTTCTTTCAAACTCCATTAAAAAAATACCTAAAGTCAAAATGTTATAGTCTCTATGAATTGTCAAATTAGATATTTTCAAACCAATTGTTCCAACATTAAATCTAATACTGTATATTGATTTTTCTTTGTTCCATCGAGCAACATTCAGAACACATGCGTGATGGAAAGTTACCTCTGCAGATCAAACAGGTGAAAGCCTGTTTGATCTCTGTGTTTTGTAACACCACGTCACGGCTGGCAGCCACGAAGTCGGTTATCTTCCGAGTGACTTCATCCAGGCCATGCGATGCATCCAGCAGCTCCTCCACCATGTCTCTCAGTGAGAGGACTTCAGATTGCTCATTTCTGCATTAAAAAAAAGAAACAAAAGTTAACAGATCAAGTCATTGCAGCCATTTATGACATTTAGCAGTGTGTAAATACATGTTCTCTAGCAAGTTATATGTTGGACAATGAATAAGAAAAATATTTTTGATTTCTCGGAACGATGTTCAGTGATTGACTGATAGAACTAAAGGTGATGATGGCTTCTTACACCATTAGTTGACCCAGCCCATGCAGGCTCAGTTTGAGAAACGCACAATCCGGTCCCAGTGCTGGTGGGACTGAAGCCCTCACATGGCAGACTCATGCTGCCCTTCAAAAGTCGACCAAAGAGTCAGAGCTTGTGATGCAGTACACAAAATGGCTACCTAGGGTTAGGGGTTAGGGGTTACCGTCAGAGATAGTCGGTTAGGGGTTACCTAACCCCTAACTAGCCTTTCTTTACACATTCATTTATTCTTTCTGTTGATGGACCAGTTCAAACCTTTCCAGTCAAACATTTGTTTTGTTATGTAAAACAACACCTGCTTCTGGATCCTCTCCGACGCCATTGCCTGAAGGCAGAACGTTCAATGGCTCGGATTCTTCTGGCATTCTGCTTCCAGTAAAAAACTCCTTCATGAGAGAAATGCAAAGTAAAGACACAAAGATAATTTAACAAGGGACATCGTTGTGCTGCCACTACTAGACCATTTTTGGCACGAATGAAAACTAAATAAAACATTGTTTTATTTACCAGTTGTTCCATCAGACTCGACTATCTCATTACCAAGTGTGTCTGTGAGAATGTAGTCTTCACTGTCTCCCATGGCCATCTTCACTTTCTCAACAATAACTGATACAGTTGCCTCTGCGTCCACAAATCTCACCACAACTACCCTTATGGATACAAGGTTTCCATCCATTATGTCTGACACGTGGATTGACCTGTAATACACAAAGAACAGTGAGCAAACTATGCTAGCAACATGTAGCTTCTCCTGGAGGACCACGTGTTCTGCCCTCATTCAAATGATCCGCTTGTTCTGAAGCGGCTTCAGGAGTTTATAACTCATAAACTGATAAATGATTTCAAACAGCTGTGTTGGAACAGGGAGAGACCTAAAATGTGCGGAACAAGTGGTAGAGGAATGACAAACACTGGTCTACTGTTCGCTTAAACAGAGACTCTACTTGAGGAAACTTGAGCACTATTAAGCATTCTAACTTAGATTTGAACTCAACATAACATGCGCCCCTCGTTACCTTTGAAACGAGCTGGGCGCGCTCAGCGCTCTCGTCAGCTGAGCCGTGTTTGCAGTCGACGGTGGCAGACTATGACGAAAAGCAGACTGGCGTGACAGAGCTTCTTCCCCATGAACCTCATAATGAGCACAGTCAGAGAGGTCCAGGGAGCTGAAACAGCCACCATCAGTGGGAAGGATGGCAACATTGCAAGCATCAGTGATGTACAGGCTAGCTGTGGTGACCTAAGAGACAGAAATGTTGCAATAATCATCATCATCTACCGCTTTATCCTCCGCCAGAGGGTCGTGGGGGGTGCTGTGCCAATCTCAGCTACATCGGGCGATAGGCGGGGTACACCCTGGACAGTTCGCCAGTCCATCGCAGGGCCACACACAGATAGAGACAAACAACCATTCACTCTCACACTCACTCCTATGGTCAATTTAGAGTGTCCAATTTACCTAATCCCCACATTGCATGTTTTTGGACTGTGGGAGGAAGCCGGAGAACCCGGAGAGAACCCACGCACACACGGGGAGAACAAGCAAACTCCATGCAGAAAGGCCCTTGTTCCAACCGGGGCTCGAACCCGGGTCTTCTCGCTGCAAGGCGAGAGTGCTAACCACTACACCACCGTGTGACCCTGTTGCAATAATATTAAACAAAATCATTGAATTGCTCTTATGCGTTTACACGTTGTTTCTTCTCAGTGTCTATTTATACTTTGCCCTTTACTCCAATGTCTCAGTGGTTTATTAATGAATTAATTTTTTTAATATATAATTATATGCAGTTAAATCCCCAAGATGATTTATTTACCAATGCAGCCTTCTCTATGTCCACACATACACGAGTGTTTTTGTCACCTATCTTTCTCTGTGTGATTGACCTTTTGTCCACATGCAAACATCATAACCGAACACTAAAGCTGGAGCTTTGTGAAAGGAACAATAGTTCTTTACATCTATAACTTACCCCTGTATGTGTGGACATAATTAAACCACAATATACAATGAGTCTAAATGTTAATGACAAGCTGCTACTACACACAATTACTATTTAAGTAGTAAATCTCTTGCTGGACTGTAGAGTTACATTGAGTATTGTAGCATATCCCTCCCAAAGATGGTCTGACACTTGACTGATTTCAAATTTATTGTAAATTCCAAAAGCAACATCAGAGCTGTGTACAAAGTATGTTAGCTGTAGTATCTTCCCATGATAGTATTATAATCGCCCTCACAGTAATCACATCAAGCCAACACTAACTTACTGAAACAAATCATTTACAAGGTATTGCAGTTCAAAACTAATTCAGGATACAACTCATATGTTAACATCAAGGTTTTACAACATTCACAAACCTTTTGCCTCTTCTGCGGTTGCTAATACACTGAATATTTCTCTCTGTGCTCTGATTTGACCGTTTTGCTGTCTTTTTCACTACCTTTTTAGCGCAGTCGAGAACTTCCTGCCAATACCGGAGTCGCTATCAAAATAAAAGCAGGAAATACAACAAAAGGGCAGGTAAAACCATGCAACAAAATGTTCATCTAAAACCTGACAGGTATGTTCGTGATGTCAGGTAATAGGTTTCAGGGTAGGCAGTTGATGATCACTTATTCTTATTTTGACCACAACCCATCATCCTTCAACTCCTACCCTTGTAACATGAAGGTTATGGCCAGCGATGGTAGCGCTATCTCCGTTAGCTGAAGGGCTCCTCAGGCGGCATGTGGAATTTCCACACAGCACTTTTATTATAATAAACATGGACTCTACCAAACCAGGTCTTCACGGCACTATCTCTCATTAAATAACATCAGGAAATTATCAAAGCCTACATGTCAGGCTTTAAATTCACATTTCCTCAGATATTAACACACAGATATGAAGTGAAGCCACTGAGATGAGGCACTAAACATACGTTTAGTTCTTCAGTCCAGCGAGAGATTTGCTTTACTGTACAGGACACCTGGATGAAAAAATGAAGCTAGCAACCACCAGAGGCAACAGTTTGCAATATTGGCTTACCTGGAAAATCCGGGCAATTCTGTCGATGCACATGTCATCTATTTTAAGAATGACTGTCTTCCTTCCTCTAAAGAGAACAAATTTCTCCATTTCAGCGAGTTGTAGTCAACAATTACAGTTATAAGATATCTAAGATAAATCCAGCCAGGGGGAATTGGGAAGAAAGCGGGGGAGGTTAATTGGCACTCACAACCATCAACTCAATTTTGCGCCGATTTGACGGCAGATTACTACTGCGTATGACGGGAACGTTTGCAGCAAAAATACGCCACTCTCCTGGAAGACAATGTAGAACTTTCCAGCAGGCAAAACTGTCACCAGTCTGTGTGTGTTTGGAACATGCGCTGTTCTAACCAAAGCACTGTTTGTCACCAAAGCGCAGTTTGTCATCAAAGTGCAGTTTGTCGTCATAGCTTTGCTATCAAAGCTCTTTTATTTCTGTTAACCTTCATTATGTGTCTCTGTCTAACTACTAATCATCAGAACTTGTACGAACTGTGTGTGTGAATAAATCTTCATCTTCATAAAGACACTCGAGTTGTTCCCGCCGTACTTGTTCTGGTTGTCCGGACAGTCGTACGGGTTCTGATGATCTGATTCTTTGAAACCAGCTGACCTTTCATTAGAACAGTGCATGCTCCAAACACACAGACTGGAGGTTATCTTAAACATCATATCTCTCACATACAACAATAAATAGACGAATAGTTTTACCTGCTGGAAGGTTCTTCATCTCCCACTTGGCCTACTCCTGAATCTCCTGAAACTCCTGAATGAAGTAGGCCACGACAACTAACTAAGAATTTTACCTTTCAGATGTAACATTCACCCACAACTGGGTACATAAAGCTACATTCTTGGGTATGCATGCGTTATACACAATATGAATAACAAATAGTAAAGGTTTCATTGTCCATGAACACATTGTCCTTAATGACATAGTGGCGTCCTTTACCGAAACACACCACCAACGTCCTGACGCACTCGTGGAGGATGGTGGAGGGGGGGTCTTGATCCTTTCCCGAAACACACCACGTGATGGGGAATCTATTCCTGTTCCTCCACAGGTAACAGAACCACCAGCCTTAGCTGCCAGGAAGAGGAGAGTCTGGAACTCCAGTGTTATCAGGTTACCTTCCACCCCAATGTTGCTCAACCCGCTCTTAAGTATACGGACTGCTGCTTCAGCTGCTCCATTTTTTTCCATCAGTCTGTCCCAGCAGTTGCTGCTTTCTTCCGGACTTGATCCTTGTCAATGTTGCTTAGGAATTCGTAAAGTTCCTTTAACACTGGCCTGGCGCCCACGAAGTTGGTCCCTTGATCCAAACCAAAGCTTCCTTGGGTGGCCCCTGAGAGCCACAAAGCACTGGTACGCCTTTAAGGTCAATCCCGGTTCTCATTTTTTCCTTCTTTAAGAGAAGTTAATAGAAGCCATTACGAAGACCTTGTCTTCTTGCACAAGGTAGCCCATCCCTAAAGCTTTGTTGTCTTCCTCCCTTAGCTTGTTGGGCAACACCAGAGTCATTAGGTCAGGCTTTGCCTCGTCCTTCATCCCATACCAGCAGAGTATGGAGTGCCGAGCAGAGAACGACGGTTGTGAAGGACCAGAACCGGAGACCCGGAGACGCTGGTGAAGCAGCCATGAACAGCTCAGCCTCAGGTCCTTTTCCTGCTATCTCCTCAGTGTCTGTTCGCTGCTTCAGCCACAGGGATCACTGGCTGCACCCCACAAAGCAAGTTTACATGATTGTGCGGTCTTTGAAAAGGTGAAAAATAAAAGTCATTAGCGACTGCCTACGTGGGCTGCATGTGGGTCCTCTCCCGACCCGTTGCATTCACATAATGCAAAAAGTCAGCAACCACTTGTATGACACAAATGTGACTGTGTACCTAGTGTATGATGACCTAAATAGTTACAGAATGTCATTATGATGTGTGGGTGGAATTATAGTTCAAAATAAATGATCCCTCTATGGACCCCCAAAACACCTGGAGACACAAGTGTCTGTGGTCTTCAGTAGATAGTGGACACAAGTGTCTGTGGACTTCAGTAGATAGTGGACACAAGTGTCTGTGGTCTTCAGTAGATAGTGGACACAAGTGTCTTTGGTCTTCAGTAGATAGTGGACACATGTGTCTGTGGTCTTCAGTAGATAGAGCAAGATGAGAATACAGAGAGAGAGAGAGGGAAGGAAGGAAAGTCACAAACTGGGGAGAGAAAGAGACAAGGTTAATGACATATAAAAAGTCATATTCATACCCTGAGTGTGAGAGAGTGAATGTGCGTGCACCACAGGAAAATCCCCCAGCAGTCTAGGTCTATAGCAGCAGAACTAAGAGATGGTCCAGGTTTCCCTGAACCAGCTCTAACTATAAGCTTTATCAAAAAGGAAAGTTTTAAGTCTAACTTTAAATACAGAGAGAGGCTCCGCCTCCTGAACTGTCATTGGAAGCTGGTTCCACAGGAGAGGAGGAGCCTGGTAACTGAAGGCTCTGCCTCCCATTCTGCTCTTACAGACTCTGGGAACCACAAGTAAACCTGTATTTTGTGACCTAAGTGGTCTGTTAGGGATAAGGTAAGACTAGGTCTTTCAGGTATGAAGGGGCCTGACCATTAAGTGCTTTGTACGTGAGGAGGAGGATTTTAAATTGAATTCTAAACTGTGGGTGGAGCCAGTGTAGAGAAGCTAACACTGGAGTTATATGGTCTCTCTTTCTAGTTCCTGTCAGAACTCGTGCTGCAGCATTTTGAATGAACTGAAGGGTTCTAACAGACTTGTTGGAACATCCTGATAATAAGGAGTTACAGTAATCTAATCTAGATGTAACAAAAGCATGAACTAGTTTTTCAGCATCCTGTAAAGACAGAATGTTTCTAATTTTCATAATGTTCCGCAGGTGGAAGAAGGCTGTTCTGGAAATGAGTTTTATGTGTGAATCAAATGACATTTCCTGGTCAAAAGTAACTCCAAGGTTCCTCACAGTGGAACTGGAAGCCATGGTGATGTCATCTAAAAGGGTCGCTTTTTTGAGAAGGGGTTTAATAACTGCTATTTTAAACGTTTGGGGCACATATCCAGTTAATAAGGATAGATTAATTTGAGTTAATATAGAGCTGTTAATTAAAGGAAACACATCTTTGAACAGTTTGGTGGGGATAGGATCTAACTGACAGGTTGATGGCTTGGATGATTGAATTTTGAATGATTGAATGACTTTATTCCTCCCCCAGGGGGAAAACACACATTCACAACAGCTCGGTTAAAGAAATGAGAATAGAATAAAATAAAATACAATATAGTAAAAAAATTACAAAAAAATTAAAATTACACTCTAATATAGAGTAAGTATCAGGGGTAAGTAGGAAAGTGAGTGGACATTTAAGACGAGGAGTTAAATATCCGAACAGCAGTGGGGATGAAGGACTTTCGGTAGCGCTCCGTCCTACACTGAGGGTGCCGGAGCCTGCCGCTGAAGGAGCTGCCAAGCCCCTCCACAGTCAGGTGCAGTGGGTGGAGTGTGTTATCCATGATGGAGGACAGTCTGGATAACGTCCTCCTCTGTCCCACCTCCTCCACCAATTCCAGCGAGCGGCCCAGGACAGAGCCAGCCCTCCTGACCAGCCTGTTCAGTTTGTGGGAAATAACTGGTTTTCTTCATTCCTGTAGTGGTTAAGATAACAATCTACTAACAGTCAAGCTGTGAATGGAGGCTCGGGAAAGTGTATGATAAGGAAGGGTCAACTTAGGGTTTCAACAAATGGTATCTGTTATTCGTCGTAAACATTAGGTGACATCTTAGGGGGTCATAAACGTTGTTTCTTGTGTCTGTTCTTGTTTTACTTTGATGTTTCTGTATAAATGGTAGAGCTTTCTTGAGAAACGGGAGAGACCATTTTAGACCGTCCTTGGTGACAGTGTCTCTCCCCCATGCAAAAATCCATGCATGCAGTAAAGATATGATTTACACAACACTGATGACTCAAGAATTTCTTTCACATTTTGGCGACGAGGATGGGATGGACGCTCCAATGCTCAGGGCCTGGGTTCTGACTGAAGGTTATTACTGGTAAGGAAAAATTCCGCTCGACAAAGGAGGACAGGAATTTGCATGATGTCAGAAACGGGTGCTGACCAGCGGACGCTCCATCTATTTAAAAAGTGAGTACGGTGTTTTTTAAATCATTTTCAGGTAGACAGTTGTAATTCCTTTGTGGTAGACTGTCGAGATATTCTATAATTCCTGTGTGGTTGAATATCGAGGTCCGGTGTAATTCCTTTGTGGTAACCGAGACCGTCTCCATATAATTCCTGTGTGGTTTGGAGACCATCTTCATATAATTCCTGTGTGGTTTTGAAGACTAGAAACCTAGGTAGATAGTTGTAATTCCTGTGTGGTAGGCTGTCAAGATATTCTATAATTCCTGTGTGGTTGAATATCGAGGTCTGGTGTAATTCCTTTGTGGTAACCGAGACCGTCTCCATATAATTCCTGTGTGGTTTGGAGACTAGCTTCATTTAATTCCTGTGTGGTATTGAAGCTCTGAATTAAAATAAAAAAAATAAATTAAAAAATTCAGCCAATAACTAACAACAGTAAGTTGAATATACGGTGCCAGATTTCGAAAGAAACTGTAAGACATGGTATTCTTCTACTAAGTGAAAATTGAGCATAGAAATTATAAAAAATTTAAGAAAAGAAGAGCAAACGTTAGAAAAAAAAAAAAGAAGGGAAAAGTGTTAAATTTAAGATTTCTTTTAAAGTCGACATATATTTTTACGATTGGGACTTAGTAAAATTTAAATTTGGACTATGTGTTGTCTTGTATTGTTTTGTGTTGTTCTGTGAGAAGAAGAGGAAAAGTTTATTAAGAAAAAAAGGTGTTAAGATTAAGATTTATTTTAAAGTCGACATATAAATTTAAAATTGTGACTGAGTAAAATTTAGAAATTTGGTTTATGTGTTGTCCTGTATTGTTTTGTGTTGTTTTATGTATGTGTGGACATAAAATCAGTTTTTAGAGCTTGTGTTGAAGAGGAAAAGCTACTTTTGACATGGGGTCATTGCAGGCTGTGAAGTTTGTTTGAGTTTTTTATTTTTTAGTTGAAGTTTGTTTGAAAAGGTGTAGGGTATTGTTAGAAGAGAGAAAGGAAAAGAAAGTAAAGAAGAAGGTAGATTGGCAAGTTTTTGAGAAATGGGAAAGAGAAGCAGCTCTGAGGGAAGAAAAATCTGTTGCTGGATGAATGTTAACACAGGAGATAGGAGAAGAAGGTGGTAAAAAGAAGGAAAGACAGAGACGTAGGGCCAGAGAAGTGAATCTGCCTCCTCCATATGTTCTCCCCGTGTCTGCACCCCCTCCTCCCTCAGAGACACAAACAGCAGGACAATCACCTACAGCTGAATCCCAAAAGGACTCTGAAGGGGAGAAGGAGAAGAAGCCAAAGCTGTACCCTGATCTGTAAACCCTTCCAACATCTATGAGAAAAAACAAAGGGACTGATATTACGACTCAACCAGCTAACATTGCTTTTCCCAGACATGTCTCCTCTCCATTAGCAGCTTCTTTTGACTACTGGCTTAGGAGTCAAGGGGACAAAGGAAACGTGCACCAGATGCCTATGTTGACATTCCCAAATCCACAGCCACGGCCAACGGATGAAAAGGAGGTAGAAGCTGTGAGTCGGAGGTGTTTCAAACTCCGATGGGCCAACATCCGACCGGCCAACTGGTCGACATCCCCAGCCATTGAATCAGTGCGGTTCAACGACATGATGGTCAACCTGGTTGAAGCTGTGCGTGCTGCTTTCCCCTTAAGAGTGTGTTGGTCAGAGATCCACAACACTAAACAAAAGGAGGGTGAGTTAGCAGCTGACTACCGCACTCGTATGGAAACTGTTTTTGCAGCTCACTCAGGGCATCGACGCAGACAATGAGGCATACGATCACCTTAGCCTCAAGAATCATGTCATGGCTACATGTGGTGGATGGGAAACTGGACAATAGCGAATATCTGGACACACGTTCTGCACGCTGAACGAAATAAGGTTTTACTTTCAACAGATCGTTAAATAAACAATTTGGTCCCTGGGATGAAATGATTGTTCATGTGTGTATCCCTGTGCTAATTGTGTTTTGTATAACTTTTTGTTGTTGTTATACTTTTTTGTGTGCACTCACTTGTATGCAAGCTTCTGTGTATAGGTGTATAGGGGGAGTACTTGGAGGTGACAGAACACCATTGTATGTGAAAGTACCTTGTGAACAAAGTAAGGATTGTGAATTGAATGTGTCACATTTCAGAATAGGCCTCAGGGAACCCATATAGTGAGATAATTCAGATGAAGAGATAGTATGAATAGAGTTGTTTTGATGTTTTGTTTTGTTTTGTTTTTTTGGTGTTGTTTTATTTTTTTTCTTGTTACGTACTGAGAATTAATAGTTAACCTATACTAATATGTTTGCCATGTGTAGTCATAGAAAGAGTTAGTTGATGAGACCATGTGATTTCCCAAATATATGTTGACACTTTGTGTCAAAAGGGAGGAATGTGGGAAATAACTGGTTTTCTTCATTCCTGTAGTGGTTAAGATAACAATCTACTAACAGTCAAGCTGTGAATGGAGGCTCGGGAAAGTGTATGATAAGGAAGGGTCAACTTAGGGTTTCAACAAATGGTATCTGTTGTCGTCGTAAACATTAGGTGACATCTAAGGGGGTCATAAACGTTGTTTCTTGTGTCTGTTCTTGTTTTACTTTGATGTTTCTGTATAAATGGTAGAGCTTTCTTGAGAAACGGGAGAGACCATTTTAGACCGTCCTTGGTGACAGTGTCTCTCCTCCATGCAGAAATCCATGCATGCAGTAAAGATATGATTTACTCAACACTGATGACTCAAGAATTTCTTTCACAAGTTTCTTTCTGTCCCGGTCCACAGCATAGTGGATGGCAGAGGCCACCACAGAGTCATAAAAAGTCCCGAGTAGAGGTCTGCACACTCCGAAGGACCTCAGTCTCCTCAGGAGGTGGAGGCGACTTTGACCTTTTTTGTACAGGGCTTCGATGTGAGTGGTCCAGTTCAGTTTATTGTTGAGGTGAACACCCAGGTAGTTTAAGTTATCCACCAGCTCAATGTCCGAGCCCTGGATGCTCACCGGTGTGTGTGGTGGGGTCTTTTTCTGGAAGTCGATCACCATCTCCCTCGTCTTTCCGGTGTTCAAGCACAAGAAGTTGCTCTCACACCAGTCCACGAAGTCCTTGTTGACCGACCTGTACTCCAGCTCGTCCCCCGCAGACACGCAGCCAACAATGGCTGAGTCATCGGAGAACTTCTGGAGGTGACAGCTGCTGGAGTTGTAGGTGTAGTCCGAGGTGTAGAGAGAGAAGAGGAACGGTGAGAGCACCGTCCCCTGAGGCGCCCCGATGCTGCAGATGGCCACCTCAGACCTGCAGTCCTGCAGCCTCACATACTGCGGCCTGTTGGTGAGGTAGTCGGTGGTCCATGCAGCCAGCTGCGTCCCCACTCCTACGTCCTGCATCTTCCTCCGCAGCAGCGCTGGTCGGATGGTGTTGAAAGCGTTGGAGAAGTCAAAGAACATGACTCTCACAGCGCTCCCGGCGGTCTCCAGGTGAGTCAGCGCCCGGTGCTGCAGGTAGATGACGGCTTCATCCACTCCGATCTTCGGCCTGTAGGCGAACTGCAGCGGGTCCATCGCGGAGCTCACCACCATGCGAAGATGTCTGAGGACCAGCCTCTCCATGGTCTTCATCAGATGAGAGCTCAGGGCGACGAGTCTGAAGTGGCTCGGCTCCTTTGCATGCGCCGTCTTAGGAACTGGAACGTTCTCCTCACAGAATTTTATGTAATCTGTGAAACAGTCATTGAAGCCGTCGATGTTATCTCCATCAGAGAATGTCTCCCAGATTGTTGTCTCGAAGCAGTCTCTCAACCTCTCCTTGGTTTCTTCATTCCACATCATTACGGTTCTTTTCTGTGCGGGCTGCCTCCTCACCATGGGTGTGTATTCAGGTCGCAGACGTATCAGGTTGGGATCAGAGTGGCCGAGTGGAGGGAGGGGGGCGGAGGTGTACGCACCCTTTATATTTGCATATAAGAGGTCCAGCGTCTTGTTCTCCCGGGTGTGGCACTTCACGTACTGTATGAACGTGGGGAAAAAGGGGGAAAGCGAGGCATGGTTGAAATCACCATTTATGAGCAGGAGAGAGTTTGGGTGTTTGCTGTGTACACAATCACATGCGAGAACTCGGGATGTATACGGGCGGATGCCCACCGCAACAAACTCAATGTCCTTTGACATTGGTGTTTATTATCTCTCGTTAATAAACACCGACAGTCCTCCGCCGCTCCTCTTCCCAGCCACATTCCGGTCCGCACGTACCATCTTAAACCCCTCCAGGGAAACGACCGAGTCTGGTGTCATCTCCGTCAGCCAGGTCTCCGTGAAGCACAGCAGGCTGCTCTCCCTAAAGTCCCTCTGGTGCCGGTTCGTCCATTTTGTTCACGAGGAAGCGGACGTTTCCCATGATGATGGATGGAATAAAAGGACGGAACCTACGTTTCCTCTCCTGTTTCCTCCAACCCGCTCTGCAGCCCCGTCTCTTCCTCTTTAAAACCGTTGGAATCGTCCATTTCGCGTTGAGAGAGAGCGGTGTTGCGCAACACCAACAGCTGATCCCAGGTGTATACAATGGATCCGCTGAGCATGTCTGCCGACGGAGTTCCCAAAAGTGCAGAGAAGAGCATTAAACAGAATGCAAAAGTAATAAAAGTGGTCTCATTGTGAGCGTGGTGGCAGCAGGATTCAACCATTTTAAGGAAAAAGCATAGAACACGCCAGAAAAAAGGAGAAAAAACGAGAAAAAGTAAGAAGAGCCGTTGTAAGCAGCAGCTGCTCGGGCAGCGCCATTTTGAAGTATGATGAAACTAATGATGTTAACTCAGGGAGATCTATAGGGGAGAAACTGTCTAAATGTGCACCTGGTGCTTCTAAAGCTCTTGTGCTAAAAGATGAGTCAGTCCCAATATGAGGGAGGAGATGATCCATTTTTTCTCTAATTGATGTTATTTTATTCACAACAAAGTTGATAAAGTCATCACTGCTCAGTGTTAAAGGAATAGATGGTTCAGTGGAGCTGTGGCTCTGTGTCAGCCTGGCTACAGTGCTGAAAACAAACCTATGATTATTCTTATTTTCTTCAATTAAAGAAGAATAATAGGCAGCTCTAGCTTTGTGTAGGGCTTTTTTGTAAGCTACAAAACCATCTTTCCAGGCTATATGAAATTCCTCTAGGTTATTGGAACGCCATTTTCTTTCTAATCTACGTAACGTCTGTTTAAGAGCACGAGTATTGGAGTTAAACCATGGTGCTCGTCTCATCTGATTCACCACCTTCTTTTTCAGAGGGGCAACACAATCTAATGTAGTACGCAGTGAGGCTGCTGTACTATCAACAAGGTTATCTATGAGGGCGGGAGTAAAATCACAAAAGGTACCTTCAGATGTACTGACATATGGCACCGAGTTAAATAAAGGTTGCACTGTCTCTTTGAATGTATTCATATTATTATCAGACAGTATTTCTTATTTATGTTATTGTAGTTCATTATTGTACAATTAAATGTGAGTAAATAATGATCAGTAAGGAGAGGGTTTTGAGGAACTATGTTTAAGTTATCAATATCAATACCATAAGTTAAAACAAGGTCGAGGGTGTGATTAAGGCGATGAGTTGGTTTATTAACGTGTTGAATAAAACCTATTGATTCCAACAGCGAGTTAAATGCACAGCTTCAACATCTACATGGATGTTGAAATAAGGCTTTCAAACTATGAATATCCTGGTTTGGGCTTGGGATTGATTAATAACCTAGTATTAAAAATGGCTGCTACAGAGAAGATTACGTTGTCAGACATAGATTGTGCGTACCTACACACAGACTCAACATTAACTTTAGTGACCTCCGATTGGCGTAATCGGGTGTCATTACTGCCGACGTGAATAATAACTTTACTGAATTTACGATTATCTGTAGCCAGCAGTTTCAGATAAGACTCTATGTCGCCCGCTCTGGCCCCGGGAAAACACCTGACTGTGGTCGCTGGCGTCGCTATTTTCACGTTCCTCAGGATGGAGTCACCCATTACCAGAGTTGGTTTCTCAGTCTGTGTGTGTGTGTGTGGTGCTGAGAGGGGAAAACTTGTTTGAGGTGTGAACAGGTTGGTGGTGGACAGGACTCTTAGGCTTAACACTACGCCTCTTACTGCGGACAGTCACCCAGCTGCCCTGTTTGTCTCCCGGCTGCACGGGAGCTGCTGAGGGAGCTAATGCTATGTGGTCCGCACTGACTACAGGGGACTGGCTAACTGATTTAGCTTCTATGGTGCGGAGCCGAGTTTCTACTTCACTAAGCCTCGCCTCCACCCTAGCCAGTAAGCTACACTTTTTACTTTAATGGCTAAAGGAGGCAGAGGAGTAGCTAAACATGTGGCACACAACACAGGAGAGAGCAGGAGAAGGAGAGGGAGAGAGAGAAGCCATCGCTGCTAAGCTAACTTGTTACGCTAGCAAAGAAAGAAACACCGTACGTGAATCTACGTAAACGATAGAGTTTAAGCAAAAGTAGCGGGTGAAAGGATTAGTCTTAGTACTAGTATTAGTAATAAAACGAGTGTTTGTTCAGTTAATCGATCGTTTCAGTAGATAGAAAACCACAGAGAGCGCAGGAGACACACAGCGTAACACCAGTGGGAGCACAGGAAGTGACACGCCCCGTCAGTCAGTTCTCAGTCTGTCAGTCACATTGTCAGCATCATTTGAGCTGCTTCTGTTGTTTATTTTGGAGGAAATGTGACTAAAACTAATAAGCCTTTTAGTCCAAAAGACTAAAACTAAGACTAAATCTAGAATGGCTGCCAAAAACAACACTGGTTTGCAGTAGTTTGACGTTTTCTGGGGGGGGATAGCCTTCTAAAGGCTTGTTTTTGTGTTATATGTAGTAGTTTGGATGTGGTATTTGTTGTGTCTACAGTTTGTGCACCTACAGTATCTGGCTTTTTTATCATCTAAATGGGGTAGACACTGGTATTATTAAATTGAGTGGTTCTAATGACACAGAGCAGTTTGCATCTTGTCCCAGGTAAAGATGACGTGGAATGTGAAGGGTGTGAATCAGGAAATCAAGAGGAAAAGGGTTCTCCCTCACTTACAAAAAGGGGTTGGTATTGCTTTCCTTCAGGAAACCCACCTTCAGAATCAAGACCAGTCTGAATTTCACAAAGACTGGGGTAGGGCAAATGTTTCATTCACAATTTAACTGTAAAGGTAGAGAAGTAGCTATACTCATTCATAAAAAGATTCCTTTCATTGTATCAGACACTATCTTGGACACAAACTTCGCTTAATATTGGTCAATATTTACAGCCCCAACTTTGATGATGATCATTTTTTTAAAAGATGCTAAGATCCATCGCTAATCTGGATAGTCATCACTTTTTCACTTTCATCACTAATTTCATCGGTCTGCTCATATTAGGAAAATGAAGTATAAGAAAATTATAGCTATCTTCAGATGCGGCATCCCGTATTATTTCGCAAATTATGCTACCTGATTATGGAGGATGGAAAGTGCCAAAATTAAATAAATAAATACACCATTAAATGATTCATTTTACCAAAAAAAAAAAATCTATAATTATTTTATGCATCATTCATTTATTTTATCTGTCAAAGTCAGTGGGCGGATTTCTAGCACCTGATTGGTTACCCTGCACATCAAGTCAAGGCAAATCAATTCCACATAATGGATTGATGCAGAGCTAGTGAACATGTTCCTATACACTGGGTGGCGCTATTCACCTCTACGTTGGTTAAGAGTCTCTATCAAACAAAACTTTATTTACAACCACTGAAAATCAATGGTCCTTTCTCTATACCCAAGTACTTGCATTCTTGGGAAGTACTACTGGAGTACAAAAGTGTACACTTAATTTGAAACGCTACATCCTTGTTTGAACTGCTGTTTGAATGGTGGGTGGCACCAAGTGCTTAAGCCTCATCACAGAGTGTTGATAAATGAACATACAATACTTATAATAAATGCATGTATATTATTTTCTCATGTTAAATATTTAACTTATATAAAAATATACAGTACCATGTGGAAAATACATATACATACACTGCTGTAATATGTCCACAGGAGATAAATACATAAAACATTAATAATATACAAACTTTCAAACTGTCAGGTCTAAACGTTTCCATTAAAAACAAAATAACATGTCAACAACAAATCACACCGAGCATCTAATGACAGCGACGTCTGAGCCAGCCGATCATTTCATCAGGACAGGCCGAGGTAACGCTGCGTTCTGAGCTGATCACCTCCAACAACGTCGCTGCCAAACAAGAAAAACGTCACAAACCACATGTTTGAATTCTAAATGACTCATTTCTCGCCTCAAATGATCTTAAAACTGCATTCGGGGGACACAGAAAAATATTTATTTCAGGTTTATATTTGTATTATCTGCTGCTGTGTGTCCTGTCCAAATGCATTCTGGGATACATGGCTTTCTCCAGGCATGCTACTTCAGACCAAAGCAATGAATCGGACTAGATTAGCGTTAGCTCCGCCCCCAGGCATTGATGGGCTTGTTTGACAGATCAAATAAATGAATGACGCACTAATCTGAACATGTGACACTGGAGGAAATGAACAATGCAATAATGTCCCTTCAGAGTGGAAAAGCCCCGTTGATTTTTATAAAGAATTCAAAGATAAACTTGCCCCTCTTCTTCTCTCAGTCTTTGCAGCAGCACTGGAGAAGAACCATCGTTTATGGACAATGGCTTCAAAATGTGGGTACAAGGGTATTGAGGACCTGTATGTTAATGACACTTTTGCTAGCTTTCAACAACTATCCAGAAAATTCTGTCTGACCAACAAACATTTTTTGCAATACTTGCAAATTAGAGATTTGACTCATAAAAAGTTTGGTAGTTTTCCTACACTCCCCTGGACAATGGGAGTGTACAAATCTGATTTACTTATTAATCCCCATTCTATTTCCTTGGATTACCTTTTACTTACACTTCTGTATTCTGACTTTATTTCTCTTCTACTTTTCCCACTTTCTACAAACCCATTTATACAATGTATTATTTAATTGTAACCCTGGTTTTGTGAACAATAACATGCCGACTAACACATAATATAAGAACACATCTCAAAGCAACTTCTTACATTACATATTTCATGTATTAATCAGTGAAGTTCAATAAAAAGTCTTCTTTTGTAGGTGACATTTATGGGTGTGAACATGTTAACGTCTGTGATTAGTCAACATACCAAACTGTGTTGTGTGTCAACACGACTGCTATTTTTACCACAGTACAACATTGTTATCTATAGATTGATGACGATAATCAGATCATTAAAGAATCGGACGTCATGACGTCAATGATAACAGACAGTTCATTTTGGAAAAAGATATAAATATACAGCTAATGACATCATGGATCACATGACTGTCAGTAACCAGTACAATGGGTCTATTGTTTGCCTCGTGAATAATTAACCATTGTATTACAACATATGTTAGATGAAAGAATGAATAACACTGTTGTTGTTCTAACTATAATGTAAGTACATATTTATACAGTCAAATCTGCATGATCAAATACAACTGAAAGGCATTTATTTTGTCTAAGTTTAGGGTTTTTAGAATGGTCATTTATCATCTGATATGACAGCTGATCTGAAAGGTTCCAGCACAAAACAGTCAAATCTCAGTTCTGAGGAAGAGACACAACCAAGTGAAGAGTCAACAAGATGATTCTGCATTATAAAAGAAACAGAGAGTAGTGTTGTATACATATACAGTAAAGTGTAAAAGGGTGAAAGTTGTTTAACATATACAACGTGTATGTCATGCTCAATCATGTGTTTAAGACCTTGTTGTTGTTGTTTTTTAATGAAAATAACATTTTAAAACCAAGGCCAGGACCTGCTTCATAAACTGCGAGATAAATCATCTACCAACCAACAGAGGGGCAGAGATAAGGGCGTGGCTAGTGTGTATCAACCAGGAGTCAATCTGGATTAACTGCAGCGCAACATAATTCACACACAACACCGTCAATAACCACACCGTGATCCTGTATAATTAAATATTACAATATTACAGGTTAGTAATAGACCCGTGTGTCCAGTTGGCGGACATGAATTATATTTTTGGTCTGATAGTGTTATCTTTAGTTTGAGGTCAGATAGTTGTGCGACACCACAGTCATGCTGTTGCACACTGAGTACGTCAAAGAGAAAACCACATCCATCAAAACAAGATTCATCATCCCCGACTGCGACACCAGGCCAAATGCCTCTAAGAGCAATGTCTTAGAATAAAGTTTTATACAGTGACACTTTTCTACTTCCAAAATATCACTTCAACAAACTATTATCAAAATTGAGACGCTATGACCTTCAAATACAATTATATTACAATATAAACACATGAATAAATAACAGCTTTATGATTCTTTTTTACAGACAGTTATACTTTGTATAACTTTGTGGAGTTTATTTTACTGTGCGTTTCCCTGCTAATATTAAACAATTTGAAAGGTAATATCTGGCTTTTCAACACTTGAAACACCCTTCAAACTGTAAAGTGCTAAAAACACTGATGGCTTTTTAAATGTGTCTCAGGAGCTCGATGACTTTTAGTCAATGCCCGTTGTTGTGAACAATGTGCTAAAGTCCATACATTTTCTCTGCATAGCAACAGGTGACGCTAACCAGTTATCTGTGGCCCCTTTAAATGTCAGCTCACATTAAAAAAAGAAAAGTTTATGTGGGAATGAACATTTTTCTCATTTATTTAAACATAATGTCTTGAAACTGTACGACCAAACAATGCGTATGTCACTCGGGCAGTTTGCCCCGCCCCCTCCTCCACCGGCCTGCCGGTCCTGATTACACACACCTGCTGACAATTAAGCCATGTGAACCTTAAAAACTCTCTGTTTGCTTGTTTCAGTGCCAGTGTGTTTTCGTCCATACCTGATCACCAGAGCTCCTCGTCACAGCCACAGATTCCACAAGTTTCTCGATCCTCTTAGTGAGCGACGCTTTCTTTGTAAGTTTTCTTATCATAGCCTGTTAGCTGACACTTTAGTTAAGATTTATAGCCTTTTTGTTTTCCTCCTTGGGAGAGATTTCTGTTTGTAAATTTTCACAGCCATTTTAGGAACTCCAATCACTAGGATTGTGACTTACCTGTTATTAGTTAGATTGATTAGATCCAATCATTTAGATTGCATTTTGTTTTTGACCTCGTTCTTAGTTAGTTAAAGATCGCCAATCAATAGGATTGTGCTTTAGAGTTAGTTTCCGTTTTGAAGTGTTTAGAGCTTTGTTTTCCTCCGTTTGGAGAGTTTTCTGTTTTGAGTTTTAGGTGTTAACCATAGTCTGAGTTTGTTTCCTCTTCAGAGTGATTTTTTGTTCCTCATCTCTAGGTCGAAAGTTTCTTTTGAAGGGCGTTGCGTTCTCCATTTGTTATAGTTTTTCATAGCCTCGTTTTTGTTTTCCCTCAGTAAAGAGGATCTGTCTTGTGTTTTGTTAACGAGTGCCAATAAAGACCATTAAAAGGCCTCTGCGTCTGAGTCCTCTCTGAACCGTTACAGTAATCCAACCTGGAGGAGACAAAGGCATTGACGAGCTTCTCTGCAGCTGGAAGGGAGAGGAAGGGGCGGAGTTTGGAGATGTTACGGAGGTGAAAGAAGGAGGTTTTGCATATGTGGGTGACATGATTGTCGAAGGAGAGGGGGGGGGGAGTCAAACCTGACCCCAAGGTTGGTAACACAGGGAGAGAGGGGAATGTTGTGGTCAAAAAGTGAAACTGAGGTTATGGGGGAAGAACAAAGTTGTTGAGGAGTACCGGTTTCTCCTCCAGGCAGGAGCCGAGACGAGCAACAGTGGCGGACCCAGAGGGGGAGACCTTAAGGTAGAATTGTGTGTTGTCAGCATAGCAGTGGAAATTAATTCCATGCCTGCTGACGACACGAGGGTGAAGAGAGTTGGACCGAGCACGGAGCCCTGGGGGACCCCACAGGTGACAGTGTGGGGGTGAGATTTAGCATCTCCCAGGAACACGTGCTCGGCCTTGTCAGTGAGATAGGAGCGGAACCAGCAAAGGGCAGCGTCAGAGAGGCAGTTGAAGTGCTGGAGACGGTGGAGGAGGTGTCGAACGCAGCAGAGAGGTCGAGAAGAATGAGGAGGGATGTGGAACTGGAGTCAGAGGACATCAGCAGATCACTGGAGACTCTGATGAGAGCTGTTTCTGTGCTGTGGGAGGGGTGCAAACCGGATTGGAATTTTTCATAGAGGTAATTTGAGATGGTTGTGAAGCTGGATCGAAACAACTTTTTCTAGGGTTTTGGAAATAAATGGAAGATTTGCAATGGGTCTGTAATTTGACAGAGGGATTGGGTCTAAGGTTGGTTTTTTGAGCAGAGGAGAAGGGAGGGGATCAAGGGAGCAGGTGGATGGTTTGGATCTGCGGATGATCTTCTCGACCTCCTGCTGCGTTGTGGGGATGAAACGTGAGAAATGTTGTGTTGAGGAGGACACCGTGTGTTTAAGGATTACAATCTGAATCCCCACTACGTGACCAAACACGAGGACAAATACAAGAACCTGCCTGATGAGGAGCGCAGGTAGAGAACCATGTTCAGGAGCCATCATTGTCTCTTATCATCGAACCAGCGACACCACAGTAGTATAGTATAATAGTATATTTTCAATAGAGTTTTTATTGTGTGTTTGTCTTCTGCTCAATTTACACCACACAATATAATTGACTGCTTTTTTATAAAGAGATAAAATGAAGATTGAGCAGAATTTATTGGTCCTCATGTGTCTGTTTGGTCCCCTGACCGAGACTCCCTGAGACGGATGACACGATGTCTCACCAACATCTGCATCACTCTATGTTATAAGCCCCGCCCCCTCAATGTAAGCAGCTGAGACAGATGAATTCCATTAAGGAATGTAAACATCTATTTTGTTTGTGTTTAAATGTCTCATCTGATAAACAGGTTTTTTTTTATTCTTTTAGTCCACTTTTTATCCTTGTGTGTTTTTAATTATGTTGTATTTATGTTTCATGAATTTATTTTTATACTGTCTGTTTTTAATGCTGTGTGTCTGTAATGCTTTTATTTGGTAAAACCCTTTGGTCACCTGTGGGTTGTTGAAAAGGGCTATAAAACTGAAGCACATTACATTCATCGTGTTCATGTATGTATATATATATCAGGTTAAAACAGGTTTTAAGAAATAAATTCAAATCATTCTAAACTTTGTATTTTCATTAACTTTGTACTTAATAGTAATTAATAGTCCATCATACATAGGGCTGGTACCGAACTTCGGTTCTTTTATGGCACCGACTGAAATGTTTCGATACTCCCGGGTATCGAAACATGCCTTGTTTTTCTGTCCTAAGTTTCGATACCTTCGGAGTTTATCACGTGATCAAGATCTGATAATGCTGCCGGGGATTGGCTGTAACGTTACACGTGGTTACAGCGTGCAGGAAGAATATATGCTGTTACACCCACAGACGTGTGTCTGTGTTGTTAACTACACGCAAGTGTGTTGTGATGAAGGGGCTAAAAATGTGCTGCCACTGTAACTACACCTGCTGTCATTGTAACTGCACCTGCTGCCACTGTAACTACACCTGCTGCCACTGTAACTACACCTGCTGTCACTGTAACTGCACCTGCTGCCACTGTAACTACACCTGCTGCCACTGTAACTACACCTGCTGTCATTGTAACTGCACCTGCTGCCACTGTAACTACACCTGCTGTCATTGTAACTGCACCTGCTGCCACTGTAACTACACCTGCTGCCACTGTAACTACACCTGCTGTCATTGTAACTGCACCTGCTGTCATTGTAACTGCACCTGCTGCCACTGTAACTACACCTGCTGCCACTGTAACTACACCTGCTGTCATTGTAACTGCACCTGCTGCCACTGTAACTACACCTGCTGCCACTGTAACTACACCTGCTGTCATTGTAACTGCACCTGCTGCCACTGTAACTACACCTGCTGTCATTGTAACTGCACCTGCTGTCATTGTAACTACACCTGCTGTCATTGTAACTGCACCTGCTGCCACTGTAACTACACCTGCTGCCACTGTAACTACACCTGCTGTCATTGTAACTGCACCTGCTGCCACTGTAACTACACCTGCTGCCACTGTAACTACACCTGCTGCCACTGTAACTACACCTGCTGCCACTGTAACTACAAACTACACCTGCTGCCACTGTAACTACACCTGCTGCCACTGTAACTACACCTACTGTAACTACACCTGCTGCCACTGTAACTACACCTGCTGCCACTGTAACTACACCTGCTGCCACTGTAACTACACCTGCTGTCATTGTAACTGCACCTGCTGCCACTGTAACTACAAACTACACCTGCTGCCACTGTAACTACACCTGCTGCCACTGTAACTACACCTGCTGCCACTGTAACTACACCTGCTGCTACGTGAACTACACCTGTTACACGTGATGATTTCAATGACAAACATTTGTTTAAATGTTAAGAAAGCAGCAGAAGAGCATGAAAACACCTACAGGCATAAAACGTCAGGACAGAAACATGTCAGAAAACCATTTGATTTGATGTTTACGTGTGTTGTGTCATTGTCATTCTTATGAGTAATGCTGATAGTATTAACAGACTGTGCAGACAGTGCAGTGCGTCACATACTCACCTTCCTGAACACACCTTTGATGTTGTGTCTTTATCTGTGCCATCAACCTTTTTCTATTGAAATCACTTCTTATAAAACGTGGACACAGATGGGATTTGTCCACATCATCACTGAGGTTTGATCACATCTTCACTCACCAAACAAACTCCATCCAAGTGTAAGTACGACTGTTCTTTATTTCTATTTATTCATAAACTACATTTGTTCTTTATGATGTGGAAATTCAATTGAAACTTTAGATTTTTGATCGTTAATCATTTTAAATTTTACTACGAAAAGTTCAAATATTTTCACTATTTAGTATGAATTACCAAACTTGTTTCCAGCAAGATTCATGACACAAATCCTACATTCAATTCATGTCATCATTCATTTGACAGTTTTATACAAACTTCTAACTATTTTGAGTTCAATTTGTTAATAAAAGTGTGTTTGTGTGTTTGACTGATTTGTGAATAGAACAAAGGTAGTAGTAGAAAAGAAGTAAAAAAACTTCAAATATAATAATTTAAAACCTTGAACATTCATGAGTTGACACTTACAATTTAAAACCACACAGAATAATTACATTTTCATGTTTTCATACGTTTTCATGTTTTCAAACATTTTTATGTTTTCATGTTTTCATGTTTTCATACGTTTTCATACATTTTGTTTTTATGTTTTTATGTTTTCATACTTTTTCATGTTTTCATACATTTTAATGTTTTCATACGTTTTCATGTTTTCATACGTTTCATGTTTTCATACGTTTTCATGTTTTCTCTCTTGATTTTCCAGGTGAACGAGAAGAATCATGAAGAATACAAACATTTGTGTCGTTCTTCTATTGTTCATTGGTAAGTTGATTTTTGTTTATCTTTTTAATAAATGTAATCATTTTTATTCAGGGAAGAATTATTGTTACTGTAAAAATTACTGAAATATGTTTGTTAAAGGCTTTTAAAAAATAATAATACTGATCTACAACTACAACTACAGCTGCTGTAACTACAACTACAGCTGCTGTAACTACACCTGCTGCAACTACAACTACAGCTGCTGCAACTACAGCTGCTGCAACTACAACTACAGCTGCTGTAACTACAACTACAGCTGCTGTAACTACACCTGCTGCAACTACAACTACAGCTGCTGTAACTACAACTACAGCTGCTGTAACTACACCTGCTGCAACTACAACTACAGCTGCTGTAACTACAACTACACCTGCTGTAACTACACCTGCTGCAACTACAACTACAGCTGCTACAACTACAGCTGCTGTAACTACAACTACAGCTGCTGTAACTACAACTACAGCTGCTGTAACTACACCTGCTGCAACTACAACTACAGCTGCTGCAACTACAACTACACCTGCTGCAACTACAACTACACCTGCTGCAACTACAACTACAGCTGCTGTAACTACAACTACAGCTGCTGTAACTACACCTGCTGCAACTACAACTACAGCTGCTGCAACTACAACTACACCTGCTGCAACAACAACTACAGCTGCTGCAACTACAACTACAGCTGCTGCAACTACAACTACAGCTGCTGCAACTACAACTACAGCTGCTGCAACTACAACTACACCTGCTGCAACTACAACTACAGCTGCTGCAACTACAGCTGCTGCAACTACACCTGCTGCAACTACAACTACACCTGCTGCAACTACAGCTGCTGTAACTACAACTACAGCTGCTGCAACTACACCTGCTGCAACTACAACTACAGCTGCTGTAACTACACCTGCTGCAACTACAACTACACCTGCTGCAACTACAACTACAGCTGCTGCAACTACACCTGCTGCAACTACAACTACAGCTGCTGTAACTACAACTACAGCTGCTGCAACTACAACTACAGCTGCTGCAACTGCACCTGCTGCAACTACAACTACAGCTGCTGTAACTACACCTGCTGCAACTACAACTACACCTGCTGCAACTACAACTACAGCTGCTGTAACTACAACTACAGCTGCTGCAACTACACCTGCTGCAACTACAACTACAGCTGCTGTAACTACACCTGCTGCAACTACAACTACACCTGCTGCAACTACAACTACAGCTGCTGCAACTACACCTGCTGCAACTACAACTACAGCTGCTGCAACTACAACTACAGCTGCTGTAACTACACCTTCTGCAACTACAACTACAGCTGCTGCAACTACAACTACAGCTGCTGCAACTATAACTACACCTGCTGCAACTACAGCTGCTGCAACTACAGCTGCTGCAACTACACCTGCTGCAACTACAACTACAGCTGCTGCAACTACAACTACAGCTGCTGTAACTATAACTACACCTGCTGCAACTACAGCTGCTGCAACTACAGCTGCTGTAACTACACCTGCTGCAACTACAACTACAGCTGCTGTAACTACACCTGCTGCAACTACAACTACAGCTGCTGTAACTACAGCTGCTGTAACTACACCTGCTGCAACTACAACTACAGCTGCTGTAACTACACCTGCTGCAACTACAACTACAGCTGCTGCAACTACAACTACAGCTGCTGCAACTACAACTACAGCTGCTGCAACTACACCTGCTGCAACTACAACTACAGCTGCTGCAACTACAACTACAGCTGCTGTAACTACACCTTCTGCAACTACAACTACAGCTGCTGCAACTACAACTACAGCTGCTGCAACTATAACTACACCTGCTGCAACTACAGCTGCTGCAACTACAGCTGCTGCAACTACACCTGCTGCAACTACAACTACAGCTGCTGCAACTACAACTACAGCTGCTGTAACTATAACTACACCTGCTGCAACTACAGCTGCTGCAACTACAGCTGCTGCAACTACACCTGCTGCAACTACAACTACAGCTGCTGCAACTACAACTACAGCTGCTGCAACTATAACTACACCTGCTGCAACTACAGCTGCTGCAACTACAGCTGCTGTAACTACACCTGCTGCAACTACAACTACAGCTGCTGTAACTACAACTACAGCTGCTGTAACTACACCTGCTGCAACTACAACTACAGCTGCTGTAACTACAACTACACCTGCTGTAACTACACCTGCTGCAACTACAACTACAGCTGCTACAACTACAGCTGCTGTAACTACAACTACAGCTGCTGTAACTACAACTACAGCTGCTGTAACTACACCTGCTGCAACTACAACTACAGCTGCTGCAACTACAACTACACCTGCTGCAACTACAACTACACCTGCTGCAACTACAACTACAGCTGCTGTAACTACAACTACAGCTGCTGTAACTACAACTACAGCTGCTGTAACTACACCTGCTGCAACTACAACTACAGCTGCTGCAACTACAACTACACCTGCTGCAACAACAACTACAGCTGCTGCAACTACAACTACAGCTGCTGCAACTACAACTACAGCTGCTGCAACTACAACTACACCTGCTGCAACTACAACTACAGCTGCTGCAACTACAGCTGCTGCAACTACACCTGCTGCAACTACAACTACACCTGCTGCAACTACAGCTGCTGTAACTACAACTACAGCTGCTGCAACTACACCTGCTGCAACTACAACTACAGCTGCTGTAACTACACCTGCTGCAACTACAACTACACCTGCTGCAACTACAACTACAGCTGCTGCAACTACACCTGCTGCAACTACAACTACAGCTGCTGTAACTACAACTACAGCTGCTGCAACTACAACTACAGCTGCTGCAACTGCACCTGCTGCAACTACAACTACAGCTGCTGTAACTACACCTGCTGCAACTACAACTACACCTGCTGCAACTACAACTACAGCTGCTGTAACTACAACTACAGCTGCTGCAACTACAACTACAGCTGCTGCAACTACACCTGCTGCAACTACAACTACAGCTGCTGTAACTACACCTGCTGCAACTACAACTACACCTGCTGCAACTACAACTACAGCTGCTGCAACTACACCTGCTGCAACTACAACTACAGCTGCTGCAACTACAACTACAGCTGCTGTAACTACACCTTCTGCAACTACAACTACAGCTGCTGCAACTACAACTACAGCTGCTGCAACTATAACTACACCTGCTGCAACTACAGCTGCTGCAACTACAGCTGCTGCAACTACACCTGCTGCAACTACAACTACAGCTGCTGCAACTACAACTACAGCTGCTGTAACTACACCTGCTGCAACTACAACTACAGCTGCTGTAACTACAGCTGCTGTAACTACACCTGCTGCAACTACAACTACAGCTGCTGTAACTACACCTGCTGCAACTACAACTACAGCTGCTGTAACTACAGCTGCTGTAACTACACCTGCTGCAACTACAACTACAGCTGCTGTAACTACACCTGCTGCAACTACAACTACAGCTGCTGCAACTACAACTACAGCTGCTGCAACTACAACTACAGCTGCTGCAACTACAGCTGCTACAACTACACCTGCTGCAACTACAACTACACCTGCTGCAACTACAACTACACCTGCTGCAACTACAACTACAGCTGCTGCAACTACACCTGCTGTAACTACAGCTGCTGCAACTACAACTACACCTGCTGTAACTACAGCTGCTGTAACTACACCTGCTGCAACTACAACTACAGCTGCTGCAACTACACCTGCTGCAACTACAACTACAGCTGCTGCAACTACAGCTGCTGCAACTACAGCTGCTGCAACTACACCTGCTGCAACTACAACTACACCTGCTGCAACTACAACTACAGCTGCTGCAACTATAACTACACCTGCTGCAACTACACCTGCTGCAACTACACCTGCTGCAACTACAGCTGCTGCAACTACACCTGCTGCAACTACAACTACAGCTGCTGCAACTACAACTACAGCTGCTGTAACTACACCTGCTGCAACTACAACTACAGCTGCTGCAACTACAACTACAGCTGCTGTAACTACACCTGCTGCAACTACAACTACAGCTGCTGTAACTACACCTGCTGCAACTACAACTACAGCTGCTGCAACTACAACTACAGCTGCTGCAACTACACCTGCTGTAACTACAGCTGCTGCAACTACAACTACACCTGCTGTAACTACAGCTGCTGTAACTACACCTGCTGCAACTACAACTACAGCTGCTGCAACTACACCTGCTGCAACTACAACTACAGTTGCTGCAACTACAGCTGCTGCAACTACAGCTGCTGCAACTACACCTGCTGCAACAACAACTACACCTGCTGCAACTACAGCTGCTGTAACTACACCTGCTGCAACTACAACTACAGCTGCTGCAACTACACCTGCTGCAACTACAACTACAGCTGCTGCAACTACAGCTGCTGCAACTACAGCTGTTGCAACTACACCTGCTGCCACTGTAACTACACCCGCTGCCACTGTATCTACACCTGCTGCCACTGTATCTACACCTACTGTCACTGTATCTACACCTGCTGCTACTGTATCTACACCTGCTGCCACTGTATCTACACCTGCTGCCACTGTATCTACACCTACTGTCACTGCAACTACACCTGCTGCCACCACCTCATCGGCTTTTGTCAGCACAATCAATGTGTTGTCAGTTGCTGTTGCCATGTTGTCAGGTGTACTTTGTTTCCATCTTTGAAGACGTTAAGTTCAATTCTTTGTAAACATTGTGAAGAAATGAAGGAGTTTTGATGTAAACATCTAATTTTATATGCTAAGTTATCTGTGTGTGTGTGTGTGTGTGTCTTCCTGAGATTGTGTGTATATTAACCACATATCTGTGATGGGAGGAGTTTATTATTATTTGTCATTTTTTTAGTAACTTAAATTAAAACACTGTAACTGAAATGGTGTGGTTCATGAAACGGTTTTAGGTTTTTGTTCTTAATTCAGACTTCTAATAAGTCGCACTCACTGACACTGGTTTGTTGAAGACCTTTACAATAGATGATATTCCTAACAGATAATTCACTTTAAAAGATTCAATTGAACAAAATTTTTGATATAGAACTTTCTAGAGAATGAGTCACTGATTTTCCCAGGGCCACACAGTGGAGTATGTGGCTAGCACTGTTGCCTCACAGTGAGAAGGTTGTCGGTTTGTGTCCCGATGGACTGGCGACCTGTCCAGGGTGTGACCCCACCTATCAGGGTGTGACCCCGCCTATCAGGGCGTGACCTGTCGCTCACCATGACTATCCCGGACACGGTCACCGCGCTGGACAGATTCCAGCTGATTCGGGCAGACAGGACGGTGGAGGAGGGCTGCCGCAGGAATTTTCGCATGTTATCGTGATAGCTGCTTACGTTCCCCCCTCTGCTAATGCTAATGCAGCCTGTGATGTCCTGCACTCAGTGATGAGCAGGCTGCAGACACAGCATCCACAGGCTTTCCTCCTGATCTCTGCTCATACTCACTCAGTATGTCACATGCCACACCAGAGACAATAAAACACTGGACCTTTTCTATGCCAACAGCTCATCCCCCCTCCCTCCCCTCAGAAGATCTGATCACATCCTGGTTCATCTCCTTCCTGTGTACAAACCTCTGAGTGAATGTGCGTGCACCACAGGAAAATCCCCCAGCAGTCTAGGTCTATAGCAGCAGAACTAAGAGATGGTCCAGGTTTCCCTGAACCAGCTCTAACTATAAGCTTTATCAAAAAGGAACATTTTAAGTCTAACTTTAAATACAGGGAGAGGCTCCGCCTCCAGAACTGTCATTGGAAGCTGGTTCCACAGGATAGGAGGAGCCTGGTTACTGAAGGCTCTGCCTCCCATTCTGCTCTTACAGACTCTGGGAACCACAAGTAAACCTGTATTTTGTGACCTAAGTGGTCTGTAAGGGTGATAAGGTAAGACTAGGTCTTTCAGGTATGAAGGGGCCTGACCATTAAGTGCTTTGTACGTGAGGAGGAGGATTTTAAATTGAATTCTAAACTGTGGGTGGAGCCAGTGTAGAGAAGCTAACACTGGAGTTATATGGTCTCTCTTTCTAGTTCCTGTCAGAACTCGTGCTGCAGCATTTTGAATGAACTGAAGGGTTCTAACAGACTTGTTGGAACATCCTGATAATAAGGAGTTACAGTAATCTAATCTAGATGTAACAAAAGCATGAACTAGTTTTTCAGCGTCCTGTAAAGACAGAATGTTTCTAATTTTCATAATGTTCCGCAGGTGGAAGAAGGCTGTTCTGGAAATGAGTTTTATGTGTGAATCAAATGACATTTCCTGGTCAAAAGTAACTCCAAGGTTCCTCACAGTGGAACTGGAAGCCATGGTGATGTCATCTAAAGTGACAATGTGATCAGAGAGTTTTTCTCTGAGGTGTTTAGGGCCGAGTATAAAAGTTTAAAAGTAGAAAGTTACAGGTCATCCAGCACTTAATGTCTCTGAGACATTTCTGGAGTTGAACAACCTGATTTATTTAATCCGGCCTCATTGATAAATATAGCTGTGTGTCATCTGCATAACAATGAAAGTGTATGTTGTGCTTCCTAATAATGTTCCCTAGAGGAAGCATATATAAGGTAAAAAGTATAGGCCCAAGCACTGAGCCTTGTGGAACTCCACAATTAACTTTTGTTTGTAGTGAGGCTTTATCATTAACATGAACAAACTGGAATCTATCAGATAAGTATGATTTAAACCAGCAGAGGGCAGCACCTGTGATACCAAGAGTCTGCTCCAATCTCTGCAGTAGAATATTATGATCAATGGTGTCAAATGCAGCACTAAGATCTAACAGGACAAGTAAAGAAACTAGACCATTATCTGAAGCCAAGAGAAGATCATTACTAACTTTAACTAGTGCTGTTTCTGTGCTGTGGTTTAATCTAAAACCTGACTGAAAATCTTCAAACAGGCCATTAATGTGCAAATATTCACATCATTGATTAGCAACTGCCTTTTCTAAGATTTTAGAAACAAAGGGAAGATTAGATATAGGTCGGTAATTAGCTAAAATATCTGGGTCAAGGGTCGCTTTTTTGAGAAGGGGTTTAATAACTGCTATTTTAAACGTTTGGGGCACATATCCAGTTAATAAGGATAGATTAATTTGAGTTAATATAGAGCTGTTAATTAAAGGAAACACATCTGTGAGCTTTTCCCACTCACTGGGGTTCGGGAAGGACGAGGAGGCGGCGTTGAGGGAGTAAATAGACCGGTTTATTGTCAACTCAAAACAATCAACCAAACAAATAAAAGAAGTCAGCTGTGGCTGCGATGTCAGCGCTCTGCTGCGCTGCGCTGCTCTGACTCTCTCTCTCTGACTTTCCGTGTCTCTCCGTCTCTCTCTCTCTCTGGGTGTGTCTGCGTGAGGACCCAGCCTACTGCAAGAGATCAGAACCAGGTTACAAACATGCTTATATAGCTGACTAATTACCTGATTCTGTCCAGCTGTCTGATCACCGGCTGAGCCACTCCTTCCTTTCCTCCAGCAGCCGTCGCTCTAACCAAGCCCCACTGCCACATACCCCCACCGCCCGACTTAGGCCGGGACCCCGCCGGCCGCCTCCTGGGACAAAACGGCCCCCAGCCCGCTGTTCGAGGCGTCGGTCTGAGGGATGAAAGGGAGAGAAAAGTTAGGTGTGTACAAAAGTGGCTCCCCACAGAGGGCTTGCTTAACCCTCTCAAACGCCAGCTGACACGGCTCCGTCCACTGGACCGGATCTGAGGCACCTTTTCGGGTCAGGTCGGTTAGGGGGCTGGTCAGCTCCGAGAAGGCCGGAATGAACCTCCTATAGTAACCGGCCAGCCCCAGAAACCTCCTAACCTCTTTTTTGGTCTTGGGTCTTGGGCAGGCTGCAACCGCTGCGGTCTTTTGTATCTGTGGCCGCACCTGCCCTCCCCCCAAGTGGTACCCCAAATACCGTACCTCCCTCCGTCCAACTGCACACTTCCCTGGATTGGCCGTGAGCCCCGCCCTCCTCAGGGACTCCAGCACTGCTCCCACCTGCTGCATATGCTGCTCCCAGGTCTCACTATGAATGATGACATCATCCAAGTAGGCCGCAGCATATGCAGAGTGAGGCCGCAGCACCCGGTCCATGAGGCGCTGGAACGTGGCTGGGGCCCCGAACAACCCAAATGGAAGCGTGACAAATTGGTACAAACCATACGGAGTGGAGAAGGCCGTTTTTTCCCTGGACTCTAGCGACAAGGGAATCTGCCAGTAGCCCTTGGTCAAATCCAGTGTCGTAAAAAAGCGAGCCGTGCCCAGCCGATCCAGGAGTTCGTCGACCCGGGGCATTGGATAGGCATCGAATTTGGACACCTCGTTGACTCTACAGTAGTCCACACAGAACCGTATTGACCCATCAGACTTGCGAACAAGAACAATGGGGCAACACCAGTCACTGTTGGACTCTTCTATTACTCCCATCTCTAACATAGCCTGAAGTTCTGCCTGAACAGTTTTCCTCTTATGTTCCGGCAGGCGATAGGGTCGTGAACGCACTGTCACACCCGGGGAAGTTTCTATGTGGTGGTGTATGAGGTTTGTGCGTCCTGGCAGGGGAGAGAACACGTCGGCAAACTGCCGCTGCAACGAGGCCACGTCTGCTCTCTGGCCCGGCGAGAGATGAACGTCAACGGGGACCGGCGCCGACCTGTTTGATTTAGTCACCTCCGGTCCCAGCTCATCTCTCTCAATCACCGTGGTGGCCAGAGAAACAGACGCCACCTCCCTCCAGGCTTTGAGGAGGTTAAGGTGGTAAATCTGTGTTGCTCCACCCCTGTCAGAACGCACAACCTCATAGTCAACCTCCCCCACCCGCCGTGTGACCACAAAGGGCCCTTGCCACTTGGCGAGTAATTTGGAGCTAGACGATGGTAGCAATAGAAGCACTTTATCTCCCGGTGAAAACTGTCTAAGTTTAGCCCCTCTGTTGTACAGCCGCTGTTGACGTTCCTGGGCCTGGAGCAAATTCTGCCGTGATAACTGACCCAGTGAATGGAGTTTTGCTCGCAGGTCCAGTACGTGCTGTACCTCATTTTTACTGGTGCTTGGACCCGCCTCCCAGTTTTCCTTAACCAGGTCCAAGACACCCCGAGGTTTTCTGCCGAACAGGAGTTCAAAGGGCGAAAAACCCGTGGAGGCCTGGGGCACCTCCCGCACTGCAAACAACAGAGGGTCCAACCATTTATCCCAATTACGACTATCCTCGTGTACGAACTTACGAATCATGTTCTTTAGCGTTTTGTTAAACCGCTCCACCAGGCCATCAGTCTGGGGATGGTACACACTAGTCCGGATTGAGCGGACGCCCAGTAATTCGTATAGCTCGCGTAGTGTACGTGACATAAACGATGTGCCCTGGTCAGTCAGGATCTCTTTCGGGATCCCAACTCGGGAGATGACCTGAAACAGTGCCTGTGCAACACTCTTCGCCGAGATGTTGCGCAAGGGTACTGCCTCGGGATATCGCGTTGCATAGTCCACTAGAACTAAGACAAAGCGATATCCCCGTGCGCTCCGGTCTAATGGCCCGATGAGGTCCATGGCAAGTCTATCAAAAGGGACCTCCATCAATGGTAATGGGCGCAAGGGCGCTTTTGGGGTGGCCGGAGGGTTGACTAATTGACATTCGCGGCAGGATGCACACCACCGACTTACATCCGCCCAAATGCCCGGCCAGTAAAATCGGGCCATGATCCGGTTCAGTGTCTTATCATATCCGAGGTGACCCGCCATGGGGTTGTGGTGAGCCGCCTGGAAAATCGTTTCTCGGCGGCTTTTTGGGACTAACAACTGGGAGAGCTCTTCCCCTGTTCGAGTGTCACGACTCACTCTGTATAAACGGTCTTTAACGACAACAAAGTAGGGGTGAGAGAGTGCTGCGTTAGGGTGAACCGGACAACCATCAATTTCCATCACTTGGTCAAAGGCGTGGCGGAGGGTCTCATCCCGAGACTGTGCTAGGGGAAAATCTTCCATGGGCGCCATCTGTGCCCCCCCCCCCCCCCCCCCCCCCGCAGCAGCGTCGGGATGCGGCACCTCCGCCTCACCACTAAGGACAGCACATAACTCACATTTCCCTGACTTACATGACCGCACCCCCATGGTTTCCCCTGCTAAGCTCGTAAACCCCGGCCAATTTGTTCCCAAAATTAGAGGGTGCGTGAGGCGAGTACTAACTCCAGCCTTTACTCTATGTTTTTTCCCTTTAAAATAAATTTCCAGAGCCACCACAGGATAATCGTGAATATCCCCATGCACACTCCTCACCCTCACCCATGATGCCTCTAACAATGCCCCCGGTCGAACCAAGCGCTGATGGATCATGGTCTGTTCACAACCAGAATCCAGCAGAGCTTGATGTGTACCCCCTTGTATACATACCGGTATACGGTACGTCCCTTCCGAACCGGGGGAGGGGGCCGGCGGCCCGGCAACCCGAACCACTTGCCCCACTTCCATGAGCGGGCACTCCGCTCTGATGTGGCCGGGCTGCCCACACCACCAGCACACCTGCCCTGGCGTCTGAGGAGCCCCCCGGGGTGCCAGGTGATCAGACGCGTAGGCTGGGCCCTGAGGGAAAGACGGCAGAGGGTAGTTAGACGACCGGAGCGATGCATGCTCCGGCTGTGTGTGTGTGTGTGTGTGTGTGTGGGTGTGGTGCAGGAGCCGATGCCGCTGGGAACCTCCTCCTCGGGGCTGGAGTGGGACGGCTGGCAGGGATCGTCGCTGGCCTGGTCTCCTCCCTCATGCTCCGCCGGGGAAGAGAGAGATGGTCCTCCGCGAGGACGATCGCTGCCTCGATGTTGGCCGGGCGGTGGCACTGGACCCAATTGGCTGTGGACGGTGGTAACCCAGCGATGAACTGCTCCAGCGCCACCTGTCCAACGACGTCCTCAGCGGAGTGGGTCCCCGGCTAGAGCCAGCGCCTCGCTGCGTCCAGGAGCTGCTGCGCGTATGCAAAGGGGCGCCCGGCTCCTTCAAAGGAGAGCCCCCTGAACCGCCGCCGGTGTCCCTCCGACGTACTGCCCAGCCGGTCCAGGATGACTCTCCTCAGCTGTGTGTAGTCGTGGCGCGCGGCCGCCGGCAGGCTGTGCGCGGCCAGCTGCGCCACGCCGGTGAGCAGGGGAAGAAGCCGAAGCGCTCTCTCCTCCTCCGGCCACCCACACGCCTCCGCCGTGCCCTCGAAGATGTCCAGGTATGCCTCCGGGTCATCTTCCGCGGTCATCCGCTGCAGGGCGACGGGCGGAGACCGTCCTCGACCGGGCTCCGGGTCGGCGCCGTGGGCAGCCGGGCGTTGCAGCAGCTCCCGCAGGAGAGCACGATCGTCCCGCTGTGACGCCGCAATGTCCGCGAGGAGCTGGGACTGCTGCTGCTGCAGCGTGGTGGTGCTCTCCTGCATCGCAGCGAGGTGCTGAAGGGCCAGCGACAGCGGAGATTGTCCTTCCATGAGTCCCTGTTCAGGTGCCACTGTGAGCTTTTCCCACTCACTGGGGTTCGGGAAGGACGAGGAGGCGGCGTTGAGGGAGTAAATAGACCGGTTTATTGTCAACTCAAAACAATCAACCAAACAAATAAAAGAAGTCAGCTGTGGCTGCGATGTCAGCGCTCTGCTGCGCTGCGCTGCTCTGACTCTCTCTCTCTGACGTTCCGTGTCTCTCCGTCTCTCTCTCTCTCTGGGTGTGTCTGCGTGAGGACCCAGCCTACTGCAAGAGATCAGAACCAGGTTACAAACATGCTTATATAGCTGACTAATTACCTGATTCTGTCCAGCTGTCTGATCACCGGCTGAGCCACTCCTTCCTTTCCTCCAGCAGCCGTCGCTCTAACCAAGCCCCACTGCCACAACATCTTTGAACAGTTTGGTGGGGATAGGATCTAACTGACAGGTTGATGGCTTGGATGATTGAATTTTGAATGATTGAATGACTTTATTCCTCCCCCAGGTGGAAAACACACATTCACAACAGCTCGGTTAAAGAAATGAGAATAGAATAAAATAAAATACAATATAGTAAAAAAATTACAAAAAAATTAAAATTACACTCTAATATAGAGTTAGTATCAGGGGTAAGTAGGAAAGTGAGTGGACATTTAAGACGAGGAGTTAAATATCCGAACAGCAGTGGGGATGAAGGACTTTCCGTAGCGCTCCGTCCTACACTGAGGGTGCCGGAGCCTGCCGCTGAAGGAGCTGCCAAGCCCCTCCACAGTCAGGTGCAGTGGGTGGGAAAACACCTGACTGTGGTCGCTGGCGTCGCTATTTTCACGTTCCTCAGGATGGAGTCACCAATTACCAGAGTTGGTTTCTCAGTCTGTGTGTGTGTGTGTGTGGTGCTGAGAGGGGAACACTTGTTTGAGGTGTGAACAGGTTGGTGGTGGACAGGACTCTTAGGCTTAACACTACAGTCACCCAGCTGCCCTGTTTGTCTCCCGGCTGCACGGGAGCTGCTGAGGGAGCTAATGCTAATGCTATGTGGTCCGCACCGACTACAGGGGACTGGCTAACTGATTTAGCTTCTATGGTGCAGAGCCGAGTTTCTACTTCACTAAGCCTCGCCTCCACCCTAGCCAGTAAGCTACACTTTTTACTTTCATCGCTAAAGGAGGCAGAGGAGTAGCTAAACATGTGGCACCCAACACAGGAGAGAGCAGGAGAAGGAGAGGGAGAGAGAGAAGCCATCGCTGCTAAGCTAACTTGTTACGCTAGCAGAGAGAGAAACACCGTACGTGAATCTACGTGAACGATAGAGTTTAAGCAAAAGTAGCGAGTGAAAGTATTAGACTTAGTACTAGTATTAGTAATAAAACAAGTGTTTGTTCAGTTAATCGATCGTTTCAGTAGATAGAAAACCGCAGAGAGCGCAGGAGACACACAGCGTAACACCAGTGGAAGCACAGGAAGTGACACGCCCCGTCAGTCAGTTCTCAGTCTGTCAGTCACATTGTCAGCATCATTTGAGCTGCTTCTGTTGTTTATTTTGGAGGAAATGTGACTAAAACTAATAAGCCTTTTAGTCCAAAAGACTAAAACTAAGACTAAATCTAGAATGGCTGCCAAAAACAACACTGGTTTGCAGTAGTTTGACGTTTTCTGGGGGGGGATAGCCTTCTAAAGGCTTGTTTTTGTGTTATATGTAGTAGTTTGGATGTGGTATTTGTTGTGTCTACAGTTTGTGCACCTACAGTATCTGGCTTTTTTATCATCTAAATGGGGTAGACACTGGTATTATTAAATTGAGTGGTTCTAATGACACAGAGCAGTTTGCATCTTGTCCCAGGTAAAGATGACGTGGAATGTGAAGGGTGTGAATCAGGAAATCAAGAGGAAAAGGGTTCTCCCTCACTTACAAAAAGGGGTTGGTATTGCTTTCCTTCAGGAAACCCACCTTCAGAATCAAGACCAGTCTGAATTTCACAAAGACTGGGGTAGGGCAAATGTTTCATTCACAATTTAACTGTAAAGGTAGAGAAGTAGCTATACTCATTCATAAAAAGATTCCTTTCATTGTATCAGACACTATCTTGGACACAAACTTCGCTTAATATTGGTCAATATTTACAGCCCCAACTTTGATGATGATCATTTTTTTAAAAGATGCTAAGATCCATCGCTAATCTGGATAGTCATCACTTTTTCACTTTCATCACTAATTTCATCGGTCTGCTCATATTAGGAAAATGAAGTATAAGAAAATTATAGCTATCTTCAGATGCGGCATCCCGTATTATTTCGCAAATTATGCTACCTGATTATGGAGGATGGAAAGTGCCAAAATTAAATAAATAAATACACCATTAAATGATTCATTTTACCAAAAAAAAAAAATCTATAATTATTTTATGCATCATTCATTTATTTTATCTGTCAAAGTCAGTGGGCGGATTTCTAGCACCTGATTGGTTACCCTGCACATCAAGTCAAGGCAAATCAATTCCACATAATGGATTGATGCAGAGCTAGTGAACATGTTCCTATACACTGGGTGGCGCTATTCACCTCTACGTTGGTTAAGAGTCTCTATCAAACAAAACTTTATTTACAACCACTAAAAATCAATGGTCCTTTCTCTATGCCCAAGTACTTGCATTCTTGGGAAGTACTACTGGAGTACATAAGTGTACACTTCATTTGAAATGCTACATCCTTGTTTGAACTGCTGTTTGAATGGTGGGTGCTTAAGCCTCATCACAGAGTGTTGATAAATGAACATACAATACTTATAATAAATGCATATATATTATTTTCTTATTTTAAATATTTAACTTATATAAAAATATACAGTACCATGTGGAAAATACATATACATACACTGCTGTAATATGTCCACAGGAGATAAATACATAAAACATTAATAATATACAAACTTTCAAACTGTCAGGTCTAAACGTTTCCATTAAAAACAAAATAACATGTCAACAACAAATCACACCGAGCATCTAATGACAGCGACGTCTGAGCCAGCCGATCATTTCATCAGGACAGGCCGAGGTAACGCTGCGTTCTGAGCTGATCACCTCCAACAACGTCGCTGCCAAACAAGAAAAACGTCACAAACCACATGTTTGAATTCTAAATGACTCATTTCTCGCCTCAAATGATCTTAAAACTGCATTCGGGGGACACAGAAAAATATTTATTTCAGGTTTATATTTGTATTATCTGCTGCTGTGTGTCCTGTCCAAATGCATTCTGGGATACATGGCTTTCTCCAGGCATGCTACTTCAGACCAAAGCAATGAATCGGACTAGATTAGTGTTAGCTCCGCCCACTGACTTTGATTGGCGAGTTTGACAGATCATGTGACACTGGAGGAAATGAACAATGCAATAATGTCCCTTCAGAGTGGAAAAGCCCCGTTGATTTTTATAAAGAATTCAAAGATAAACTTGCCCCTCTTCTTCCCTCAGTCTTTGCAGCAGCACTGGAGAAGAACCATCGTTTATGGACAATGGCTTCAAAATGTGGGTACAAGGGTATTGAGGACACAGTATTGAGGACCTGTATGTTAATGACACTTTTGCTAGCTTTCAACAACTATCCAGAAAATTCTGTCTGACCAACAAACATTTTTTGCAATACTTGCAAATTAGAGATTTGACTCATAAAAAGTTTGGTAGTTTTCCTACACTCCCCTGGACAATGGGAGTGTACAAATCTGATTTCCATCCCCCCCCCCCCCTTAGTTTCTTATTAATCCCCATTCTATTTCCTTGGATTACCTTTTACTTACACTTCTGTATTCTGACTTTATTTCTCTTCTGCTTTTCCCACTTTCTACAAACCCATTTATACAATGTATTATTTAATTGTAACCCTGGTTTTGTGAACAATAACACGCCGACTAACACTTAATATAAGAACACATCTCAAAGCAACTTCTTACATTACATATTTCATGTATTAATCAGTGAAGTTCAATAAAAAGTCTTCTTTTGCACATTTATGGGTGTGAACATGTTAACGTCTGTGATTAGTCAACATACCAAACTGTGTTGTGTGTCAACACGACTGCTATTTTTACCACAGTACAACATTGTTATCTATAGATTGATGACGATAATCAGATCATTAAAGAATCGGACGTCATGACGTCAATGATAACAGACAGTTCATTTTGGAAAAAGATATAAATATACAGCTAATGACATCATGGATCACATGACTGTCAGTAACCAGTACAATGGGTCTATTGTTTGCCTCGTGAATAATTAACCATTGTATTACAACATATGTTAGATGAAAGAATGAATAACACTGTTGTTGTTCTAACTATAATGTAAGTACATATTTATACAGTCAAATCTGCATGATCAAATACAACTGAAAGGCATTTATTTTGTCTAAGTTTAGGGTTTTTATAATGGTCATTTATCATCTGATATGACAGCTGATCTGAAAGGTTCCAGCACAAAACAGTCAAATCTCAGTTCTGAGGAAGAGACACAACCAAGTGAAGAGTCAACAAGATGATTCTGCATTATAAAAGAAACAGAGAGTAGTGTTGTATACATATACAGTAAAGTGTAAAAGGGTGAAAGTTGTTTAACATATACAACGTGTATGTCATGCTCAATCATGTGTTTAAGACCTTGTTGTTGTTGTTTTTTAATGAAAATAACATTTTAAAACCAAGGCGAGGACCTGCTTCATAAACTGCGAGATAAATCATCTACCAACCAACAGAGGGGCAGAGATAAGGGCGTGGCTAGTGTGTATCAACCAGGAGTCAATCTGGATTAACTGCAGCGCAACATAATTCACACACAACACCGTCAATAACCACACCGTGATCCTGTATAATTAAATATTACAATATTACAGGTTAGTAATAGACCCGTGTGTCCAGTTGGCGGACATGAATTATATTTTTGGTCTGATAGTGTTATCTTTAGTTTGAGGTCAGATAGTTGTGCGACACCACAGTCATGCTGTTGCACACTGAGTACGTCAAAGAGAAAACCACATCCATCAAAACAAGATTCATCATCCCCGACTGCGACACCAGGCCAAATGCCTCTAAGAGCAACGTCTTAGAATAAAGTTTTATACAGTGACACTTTTCTACTTCCAAAATATCACTTCAACAAACTATTATCAAAATTGAGACGCTATGACCTTCAAATACAATTATATTACAATATAAACACATGAATAAATAACAGCTTTATGATTCTTTTTTACAGACAGTTATACTTTGTATAACTTTGTGGAGTTTATTTTACTGTGCGTTTCCCTGCTAATATTAAACAATTTGAAAGGTAATATCTGGCTTTTCAACACTTGAAACACCCTTCAAACTGTAAAGTGCTAAAAACACTGATGGCTTTTTAAATGTGTCTCAGGAGCTCGATGACTTTTAGTCAATGCCCGTTGTTGTGAACAATGTGCTAAAGTCCATACGTTTTCTCTGCATAGCAACAGGTGACGCTAACCAGTTATCTGTGGCCCCTTTAAATGTCAGCTCACATTCAAAAAAGAAAAGTTTATGTGGGAATGAACATTTTTCTCATTTATTTAAACATAATGTCTTGAAACTGTACGACCAAACAATGCGTATGTCACTCGGGCAGTTTGCCCCGCCCCCTCCTCCACCGGCCTGCCGGTCCTGATTACACACACCTGCTGACAATTAAGCCATGTGAACCTTAAAAACTCTCTGTTTGCTTGTTTCAGTGCCAGTGTGTTTTCGTCCATACCTGATCACCAGAGCTCCTCGTCACAGCCACAGATTCCACAAGTTTCTCGATCCTCTTAGTGAGCGACGTTTTCTTTGTAAGTTTTCTTATCATAGCCTGTTAGCTGATACCTTAGTTAAGATTTATCTCCTTGGGAGAGATTTCTGTTTGTAAATTTTCACAGCCTTTTTAGGAACTCCAATCACTAGGATTGTGACTTACCTGTTATTAGTTAGATTGATTAGATCCAATCATTTAGATTGCGTTTTGTTTTTGACCTCGTTCTTAGTTAGTTAAAGATCGCCAATCAATAGGATTGTGCTTTTGAGTTAGTTTTCGTTTTGAAGTGTTTAGAGCTTTGTTTTCCTCCGTTTGGAGAGTTTTCTGTTTTGAGTTTTAGGTGATAATCATAGTCTGAGTCTAAACGAGTTTCCTCTTCGGAGTGATTTTTTGTTCCTCGTCCCTAGTTCCGCAACGTTTCTTTTGAAGAGCGTTGCGTTCTCCATTTGTTATAGTTTTTCATAGCCACGCTTTTGTTTTCCCTCAGTAAAGAGGATCTGTCTTGTGTTTTGTTAACGAGTGCCAATAAAGACCATTAAAAAGCCTCTGCGTCGGAGTCCTCTCTGAACCATCTTGTCAGCGTAACTTTGATAAATCCTTGTGGGTTGAATTATTATTATTATTATTATTATTATTATTATTATTGTGAGAATGACTATCTTACCAAAGTGCATCCCTATTCTCATTAACAAAGCATTCTTTGACAAATTTGACACAGCAATATCCTAACCTATCTGGAATAAAAAAACCTTTAGAATTAAGAAAGCGTTTCTGCTTTCTGCTGAAACGCTTGGTATGAGGTTGCCTTGCTTTCAGCTCTATTACTGGTCTTGTAACATTCGCTCTTTGTCATTCTGGTTATTAATAATAATAATAATAGATTTGATTTGTATTGCACTTTACATTCAAACAACAAATCTCAAAGTGCTACAGAGTAAAAAACAAGATCATTTTCTAAAAAGGTAGGTTTTGAGTCCTTTTTTTAAAAGCATCCTCCGTCTGTGGAGCCCTGAGGTGGTCAGGAATTCCACAGACCGGGAGCGACAGCTTCGAAAGCTCTGTCCCCCATGGTCTTGAGCCGTGTCCTGGGTGCGAGCAGATGGTGCTGTTGGCCTGACCGGGTCCTGGCTGAGGTGTGTGGTGTGAGGAGGTCAGTGAGGTAAGTGGGAGCATCACCGTGCAGACAGTGGTGGGTGTGCAGGAGGACCTTGTACTCAATGCGGGCGGAGATGGGGAGCCAGTGAAGGGAGTGGAGGATGGGGGTGATGTGCTCGTACTTCCGCACCCTCATCAGGACTCTGGCAGCGCTGTTCTGAACATACTGCCAGGGATCCCGATGAGGAGTGCGTTACAGTAATCCAACCTGGAGGAGACAAAGGCATGGACGAGCTTCTCTGCAGCTGGAAGGGAGAGGAAGGGGCGGAGTTTGGAGATGTTACGGAGGTAAAAGAAGGAGGTTTTGCATATGTGGGTGACATGATTGTCGAAGGAGAGGGGGGGGGTCAAACCTGACCCCAAGGTTGGTAACACAGGGAGAGAGGGGAATGTTGTGGGCAAAAAGTGAAACTGAGGTTATGGGGGAAGAACAAAGTTGTTGAGGAGTACCGGTTTCTCCTCCAGGCAGGAGCCGAGACGAGCAACAGTGGCGGACCCAGAGGGGGAGACCTTAAGGTAGAATTGTGTGTCGTCAGCATAGCAGTGGAAATTAATTCCATGCCTGCTGACGACACACGATGGTGAAGAGAGTTGGACCGAGCACGGAGCCCTGGGGGACCCCACAGGTGACAGTGTGGGGGTGAGATTTAGCATCTCCAAGGAACACATGCTCGGCCTTGTCAGTGAGATAGGAGCGGAACCAGCAAAGGGCAGCGTCAGAGAGGCAGTTGAAGTGCTGGAGACGGTGGAGGAGGTGTCGAACGCAGCAGAGAGGTCGAGAAGAATGAGGAGGGATGTGGAACCGCTGTGGGAGGGGCGCAAACCAGATTGGAATTTTTCATAGAGGTAATTTGAGATGGTTGTGAAGCTGGATGGAAATAACTTTTTCTAGGGTTTTGGAAATAAATGGAAGATTTGCAATGGGTCTGTAATTTGACAGAGGGATTGGGTCTAAGGTTGGTTTTTTGAGCAGAGGAGAAGGGAGGGGATCAAGGGAGCAGGTGGATGGTTTGGATCTGCGGATGATCTTCTCGACCTCCTGCTGTGTTGTGGGGATGAAACGTGAGAAATGTTGTGTGTTGAGGAGGACACCGTGTGTTTAAGGATTACAATCTGAATCCCCACTACGTGACCAAACACGAGGACAAATACAAGAACCTGCCTGATGAGGAGCGCAGGTAGAGAACCATGTTCAGGAGCCATCATTGTCTCTTATCATCAAACCAGCGACAGCACAATTTATTCACAGAAGTATAGTATAATAGTATATTTTCAATAGAGTTAGTTATCACTGCATTTTCCTTTATTTTGTTTATTGTGTGTTTGTCTTCTGCCCAATTTACACCACACAATATAATTGACTGCTTTTTTATAAAGAGATAAAATGAAGATTGAGCAGAATTTATTGGTCCTCATGTGTCTGTTTGGTCCCCTGACCGAGACTCCCTGAGACGGATGACACGATCTCTCACCAACATCTGCATCACTCTATGTTATAAGCCCCGCTCCCTCAATGTAAGCAGCTGAGACAGATGAATTCCATTAAGGAATGTAAACATCTATTTTGTTTGTGTTTAAATGTCTCATCTGATAAACAGGTTTTTTTTTATTCTTTTAGTCCACTTTTTATCCTTGTGTGTTTTTAATTATGTTGTATTTATGTTTCATGAATTTATTTTTATACTGTCTGTTTTTAATGCTGTGTGTCTGTAATGCTTTTATTTGGTAAAACACTTTGGTCACCTGTGGGTTGTTGAAAAGGGCTATAAAACTGAAGCACATTACATTCATCGTGTTCATGTATGTATATATATATCAGGTTAAAACAGGTTTTAAGAAATAAATTCAAATCATTCTAAACTTTGTATTTTCATTAACTTTTACTTAATAGTAATTAATAGTCCATCATACATAGGGCTGGTACCGAACTTCGGTTCTTTTATGGCACCGACTGAAATGTTTCGATACTCCCGGGTATCGAAACATGCCTTGTTTTTCGGTCCTAAGTTTCGATACCTTCGGAGTTTATCACGTGATCAAGATCTGATAATGCTGCCGGGGATTGGCTGTAACGTTACACGTGGTTACAGCGTGCAGGAAGAATACAATGCTGTTACACCCACAGACGTGTGTCTGTGTTGTTAACTACACGCAAGTGTGTTGTGATGAAGGGGCTAAAAATGTGCTGCCACTGTAACTACACCTGCTGTCATTGTAACTGCACCTGCTGCCACTGTAACTACACCTGCTGCCACTGTAACTACACCTGCTGTCATTGTAACTGCACCTGCTGCCACTGTAACTACACCTGCTGCCACTGTAACTACACCTGCTGTCATTGTAACTGCACCTGCTGCCACTGTAACTACACCTGCTGCCACTGTAACTACACCTGCTGTCATTGTAACTGCACCTGCTGCCACTGTAACTACACCTGATGCCACTGTAACTACCACTGTAACTACACCTGCTGCCACTGTAACTACACCTGCTGCCACTGTAACTACACCTGCTGTCATTGTAACTGCACCTGCTGCCACTGTAACTACACCTGCTGCCACTGTAACTACACCTGCTGCCACTGTAACTACAAACTACACCTGCTGCCACTGTAACTACACCTGCTGCCACTGTAACTACACCTACTGTAACTACACCTGCTGCCACTGTAACTACACCTGCTGCCACTGTAACTACAAACTACACCTGCTGCCACTGTAACTACACCTGCTGCCACTGTAACTACACCTGCTGCTACGTGAACTACACCTGTTACACATGATGATTTCAATGACAAACATTTGTTTAAATGTTAAGAAAGCAGCAGAAGAGCATGAAAACACCTACAGGCATAAAACGTCAGGACAGAAACATGTCAGAAAACCATTTGATTTGATGTTTACGTGTGTTGTGTCATTGTCATTCTTATGAGTAATGCTGATAGTATTAACAGACTGTGCAGACAGTGCAGTGCGTCACATACTCACCTTCTTGAACACACCTTTGATGTTGTGTCTTTATCTGTGCCATCAACCTTTTTCTATTGAAATCACTTCTTATAAAACGTGGACACAGATGGGATTTGTCCACATCATCACTGAGGTTTGATCACATCTTCACTCACCAAACAAACTCCATCCAAGTGTAAGTACGACTGTTCTTTATTTCTATTTATTCATAAACTACATTTGTTCTTTATGATGTGGAAATTCAATTGAAACTTTAGATTTTTGATCGTTAATCATTTTAAATTTTACTACGAAAAGTTCAAATATTTTCACTATTTAGTATGAATTACCAAACTTGTTTCCAGCAAGATTCATGACACAAATCCTACATTCAATTCATGTCATCATTCATTTGACAGTTTTATACAAACTTCTAACAACTATTTTGAGTTCAATTTGTTAATAAAAGTGTGTTTGTGTGTTTGACTGATTTGTGAATAGAACAAAAGTAGTAGTAGAAAAGAAGTAAAAAAAACTTCAAATATAATAATTTAAAACCTTGAACATTCATGAGTTGACACGTACAATTTAAAACCACACAGAATAATTACATTTTCATGTTTTCATACGTTTTCATGTTTTCAAACATTTTTATGTTTTCGTGTTTTCATACGTTTTCATACATTTTGTTTTTATGTTTTTATGTTTTCATACGTTTTCATGTTTTCATACATTTTAATGTTTTCATACGTTTTCATGTTTTCATACGTTTTCATGTTTTCATACGTTTTCATACGTTTTCATGTTTTCTCTCTTGATTTTCCAGGTGAACGAGAAGAATCATGAAGGATACAAACATTTGTGTCGTTCTTCTATTGTTCATTGGTAAGTTGATTTTTGTTTATCTTTTTAATAAATGTAATCATTTTTATTCAGGGAAGAATTATTGTTACTGTAAAAATTACTGAAATATGTTTGTTAAAGGCTTTAAAAATAATAATAATACTGATCTACAACTACAACTACAGCTGCTGTAACTACAACTACAGCTGCTGTAACTACACCTGCTGCAACTACAACTACAGCTGCTGTAACTACAACTACAGCTGCTGTAACTACACCTGCTGCAACTACAACTACAGCTGCTGTAACTACAGCTGCTGTAACTACAACTACAGCTGCTGTAACTACACCTGCTGCAACTACAACTACAGCTGCTGTAACTACACCTGCTGCAACTACAACTACACCTGCTGCAACTACAACTACAGCTGCTGCAACTACACCTGCTGTAACTACAACTACAGCTGCTGTAACTACACCTGCTGCAACTACAACTACAGCTGCTGCAACTACAGCTGCTGTAACTACAGCTGCTGCAACTACAACTACAGCTGCTGTAACTACAACTACAGCTGCTGTAACTACAACTACAGCTGCTGTAACTACACCTGCTGCAACTACAACTACAGCTGCTGTAACTACAACTACAGCTGCTGTAACTACAACTACAGCTGCTGTAACTACAACTACACCTGCTGCAACTACAACTACAGCTGCTGCAACTACAACTACAACTGCTGTAACTACACCTGCTGCAACTACAACTACACCTGCTGCAACTACAACTACACCTGCTGCAACTACAACTACAGCTGCTGCAACTACAGCTGCTACAACTACAACTACACCTGCTGCAACTACAGCTGCTGTAACTACACCTGCTGCAACAACAACTACAGCTGCTGCAACTATACCTGCTGCAACTACAACTACACCTGCTGCAACTACAACTACACCTGCTGCTACTACAGCTGCTGTAACTACAACTACAGCTGCTGCAACTACACCTGCTGCAACTACAACTACAGCTGCTGTAACTACACCTGCTGCAACTACAACTACACCTGCTGCAACTACAACTACAGCTGCTGCAACTACACCTGTTGCAACTACAACTACACCTGCTGCAACTACAACTACAGCTGCTGTAACTACAACTACAGCTGCTGCAACTACACTTGCTGCAACTACAACTACACCTGCTGCAACTACAGCTGCTGCAACTACACCTGCTGCAACTACAACTACAGCTGCTGCAACTACACCTACTGCAACTACAACTACAGCTGCTGTAACTACACCTGCTGCAACTACAACTACAGCTGCTGCAACTACACCTGCAGCAACTACAACTACAGCTGCTGCAACTACACCTGCTGCAACTACAACTACAGCTGCTGCAACTACAACTACAGCTGCTGCAACTACAACTACACCTACTGCAACTACAACTACAGCTGCTGCAACTACACCTGCTGCAACTACAGCTGCTGCAACTACACCTGCAGCAACTACAACTACAGCTGCTGTAACTACACCTTCTGCAACTACAACTACACCTGCTGCAACTACAACTACAGCTGCTGCAACTACAGCTGCTGCAACTACAACTACACCTGCTGCAACTACAACTACAGCTGCTGCAACTACACCTGCTGCAACTACACCTGCTGCAACTACAGCTGCTGTAACTACACCTGCTGCAACTACAGCTGCTGTAACTACACCTGCTGCAACTACACCTGCTGCAACTTCACCTGCTGCAACTACAGCTGCTGTAACTACACCTGCTGCAACTACAACTACAGCTGCTGCAACTACACCTGCTGCAACTACAACTACAGCTGCTGCAACTACACCTGCTGCCACTGTAACTACACCCACTGCCACTGTAACTACACCCACTGCCACTGTAACTACACCTGCTGCCACTGTATCTACACCTGCTTCCACTGTATCTACACCTACTGTCACTGCAACTACACCTGCTGCCACCACCTCATCGGCTTTTGTCAGCACAATCAATGTGTTGTCAGTTGCTGTTGCCATGTTGTCAGGTGTACTTTGTTTCCATCTTTGAAGACGTTAAGTTCAATTCTTTGTAAACATTGTGAAGAAATGAAGGAGTTTTGATGTAAACATCTAATTTTATATGCTAAGTTATCTGTGTGTGTGTGTGTCTTCCTGAGATTATGTGTATATTAACCACATATCTGTGATGGGAGGAGTTTATTATTATTTGTCATTTTTTTAGTAACTTAAATTAAAACACTGTAACTGAAATGGTGTGGTTCATGAAACGGTTTTAGGTTTTTGTTCTTAATTCAGACTTCTAATAAGTCGCACTCACTGACACTGGTTTGTTGAAGACCTTTACAATAGATGATATTCCTAACAGATAATTCACTTTAAAAGATTCAATTGAACAAAATTTTTGATATAGAACTTTCTAGAGAATGAGTCACTGATTTTCCCAGGGCCACACAGTGGAGTATGTGGCTAGCACTGTTGCCTCACAGTGAGAAGGTTGTCGGTTTGTGTCCCGATGGACTGGTGACCTGTCCAGGGTGTGACCCCACCTATCAGGGTGTGACCCCGCCTATCAGGGCGTGACCTGTCGCTCACCATGACTATCCCGGACACGGTCACCGCGCTGGACAGATTCCAGCTGATTCGGGCAGACAGGACGGTGGAGGAGGGCTGCCGCGGGAATATTCGCATGTTATCGTGATAGCTGCTTACGTTCCCCCCTCTGCTAATGCTAATGCAGCCTGTGATGTCCTGCACTCAGTGATGAGCAGGCTGCAGACACAGCATCCACAGGCTTTCCTCCTGATCTATGCTCACACTCACTCAGTATGTCACATGCCACACCAGAGACAATAAAACACTGGACCTTTTCTATGCCAACAGCTCATCCCCCCTCCCTCCCCTCAGAAGATCTGATCACAACCTGGTTCATCTCCAGAACTGTCATTGGAAGCTGGTTTAACAGGAGAGGAGGAGCCTGGTAACTGAAGGCTCTGCCTCCCATTCTGCTCTTACAGACTCTGGGAACCACAAGTAAACCTGTATTTTGTGACCTAAGTGGTCTGTTAGGGTGATAAGGTAAGACTAAGGCCGTTTCTCAATACTCAAGTAAACAAGTATTACTTGGGAAGTATATACTTGAGAAGTATGCTGGGAGTATATACTTGACAAGTACAGGAGTACACAAGTATGTGGCTGTTTCTCAATACTCAAGTAAGCAAGTATGCATGTATTGTTCATTGGCGCCAGCCACCATTCAAACAACAAGTCTGTTAGAACCAGTGGCTGTTTCTAACAGACTTGTTGGAACATCCTGATAATAAGGAGTTACAGTAATCTAATCTAGATGTAACAAAAGCATGAACTAGTTTTTCAGTGTCCTGTAAAGACAGAATGTTTCTAATTTTCATAATGTTCCGCAGGTGGAAGAAGGCTGTTCTGGAATGAGTTTTGAATCAAATGACATTTCCTGGTCAAAAGTAACTCCAAGGTTCCTCACAGTGGAACTGGAAGCCATGGTGATGTCATCTAAAGTGACAATGTGATCAGAGAGTTTTTCTCTGAGGTGTTTAGGGCCGAGTATAAAAGTTTAAAGTAGAAAGTTACAGGTCATCCAGGACACGTGTGTGTCTCTGAGACACACACGTGGACTTCAGGTCTTTGAACAGCACTCCTGAAGTCCTTTTCCACTCTGCAGTGTTGGGGATCAACAACAGTGGCAATAATGTGATTGATAACAAAAATAAATAAATTATTAAATAATTTGAAATTATGAAATGATCAAATATTCATAAATTTTAGATTGGGGGTACCACCCTGAATACAACATCAACAATATTCAACATAAACACCAGTGTGTGTGTGTGTGTGTGTGTGTGTGTGCGCGTAACAGGAGATAAAATTAAGAAAGGGGAGTGAAGCGGTTGGTGACCAAGCTAAGCCACGCCTACTTCTGGAACCAAAGTGACGGGGGCATGTGACTGTAGACGCACACCTCCACCTAAGAGCCGCACGGCAGGAGGAGGACAAAGAAAAAGGAGAGAGAGAACAACAAGAGAGTGAAAAATGTCTGTCTTCTGGTTTTCTAGGGTCACCAGTGGAGGGGCCATAAAACAGAGACTGACAATTAGTGTTGGGAAGTTGGACTCTTTTTACTGACTCGGCTCTTTTACTCTCGGACAGTTAATTAAACAAATCTATTTTTGAGTCATTTCACTCATTTCGTTCATTTTTACAGCAGGTGGCGCTGTAGCCCTCTTGTGGGCGTTGTAAAAAAGACCGCGGTTCTCAAACACTCAAACAAATAACACTGAAGGCAACATGGTTTGCTTCAGCTGACAAAGTATAATAAACAAAATGCCACAAGCAATGGGAGGAGCTGATTGGTCCTGCACAGGAGGAATCTGTATAAGACGCCTGAACATCCCAGCTGCAGAACACTTCCTCAAACCACTCAGAGCCAGACTGTCAGCACACGTTTTTGTTTGGTTTTATTAAACCTTTGAAATGATATTTCTTGTGAGTTGGGAAAAGGGAGTCTCAAAGGAAAAAAGATTAGAACTATATAATAATGTTTGGAAGAGTGGGACATTGACACATGCTTTAAATTATTTAAATGAATCGCTGGAATAAAACTGAAATGATACAATCAGGAATTGGAGAGAGTGAAATACTTTAAACTTTTAAGGATAGGGTTTGATGAATATATATATTTACATATATATATACATGTATATATATATATATGGGTTAGGGTTAGGGTTCATCCACATTTTGAGCCACACTCCATACCAGATGGTGGCGGTACTGCACCAAATCGTTGTTTGCCAACCGCCGTCAAATGTCATCAAAGAAGAAAATGTCTCCCTCCAATTGGCCCAGACAAGAGGAGGTGGGGTTTGTTTCCCGGAAGTCGTGGCGAAGGCCGTTAGCTGTTGCTCATTGTGACTCAGGCTTGTCATCCTCACGGATATCATTTCATTTAGAGTCCACGAACATGGCAGACGACGAGGAAAAGTATGACGGGATGTTGCTCGTCATGGCGCAACAACACGAAGGAGGCGTACAGGAGGTAAAGGAGGAGTCTTCCCGGCCGCTGTGGAAGATAACCCTTTATAGCCTGCAAGCTAGCAACATTACGGACGCCAAGTGTCGTTTATAGATCTTTATTAAACTTCAGCTTCAGCTATAATGCTGTAGATTTAAAGTGTTTGATGGATTCATTTTCATAAGATAGTTGGTATCATTTATTATTTATTTAACGCTGTGTTGTGTTTGGCTGTCATGTGTCAATCACGTGTCGTTAACATGCTTAAAGTAACATGTCGTTAACATGCTTAAAGTAACATGTCGTTAACATGCTTAAAGTAACACGTCATTAACATGCTTAAAGTAACATGTCATTAACATGCTTAAAGTAACACGTCATTAACATGCTTATAGTAACATGTCGTTAACATGCTTAAAGTAACATGTCATTAACATGCTTAAAGTAACATGTCATTAACATGCTTAAAGTAACATGTCGTTAACATGCTTAAAGTAACACGTCGTTAACATGCTTAAAGTAACATGTCATTAACATGCTTAAAGTAACATGCTTAAAGTAACATGTCATTAACATGCTTAAAGTAACATGTCATTAACATGCTTAAAGTAACATGTCGTTAACATGCTTAAAGTAACATGCCATTGCAGATATGGTTATTTGTTTCCCTGGAAATATAAGTTATTATAGTGTAATATGTGTTTCTAGCATGAGCTCCTGGGACTGAAATGATCCACATAAAGTCCTTGTCAAGCATCACGGGAATGTATTTCTTGGGAATATGTAAAAGATTTTCTTTCTCTTTTCTCTGTTTAATTGTGATGAGTTTTTTTGTGTCTCTTTTCAGTTAGTGAACACATTTTTCAGCTTCCTCCGTCGTAAAACAGATTTCTTCACTGGTGGTGATGCTGGTGCTGCAGAGAAGGTAAGTAGCAGACCGCACGGTAAAGCACAAATCTATGTATGTCTTCTCTTGTCCCTCAATTGTCTCCTTTTGTCTTCAGTTGGTGAAGGAAGCTTTAGCCCACCACAGTAACCTGGCACTGAAGAGCAACAGAGAGAAACAGATAAAACAAGAGAAGGAAAAGAAAGAGAAAGAAGAAAGAGTAGCCAAGCTCGCTGAAGAACAGAGGAAACTGAAAAAGGACGACTGCCCCAGAATCCAGGAGCTGACGGATGAAGAAGCAGAGAAACTTCAGTCTGAACTTGAGAAGGTGGAATCTCTGTGTTTTGATGCTATTTCACAACAACAATTTATTTAAATCTAAGTCATCATTATTACTATTATTTATTTGTTTGTGTGATGTGTGTTTTAGAAAAAGAAAGAAGAAGAGAAAATAGAAGATTCAACAACAAACGGAGAAAAGCCTCCTGAAAATGCAGAAAAAGATAAGGGGGTGAGGGAACAGCATTTTAGTTTGTAAAAGGAAGTGTTTATGTCAAATCTGGTCCCTGACTCGTTTCCTTTCATGGTTTTGTCCACAGTCTGACTCTGAGGGAGAGGAAGATGAGAAGGACAAAGGTAAAATCAAGCCTAATGCAGGAAACGGAGCCGACCTTCCCAATTACAAGTGGACACAGACACTGACTGAAGTTGATGTGAGTTCCTTTTGTCCTCGCTTAAAGTTGTGTGTATTCCTTCAGTATGATGGTTCAGTATGTGGTGCAGTGGTGATATTGTGGTGGTGGCTGCAGTGGACCCTTAGAAATGAACTTTCAGTTCACTGTCAATCAGCCGAGTCGGTACACCTGTCCGTCCCCCCGCAGTGCCATGTTATAAGTGAACTGATGTGGTGGACGTGTAGTGAGTCCTCTGAGCTTTTATTTCTATAATTGTAGGCAAGAATGATGCCGGAGCAATGTCCACCTTCTCATATTACTTACTGTAAACCAGTGCTTCTCAAACTTGGGCCCCCCTTATAGGAAGAAATTTCCCAGAGACCCCCCAACTCTTACAAAATTGCAACAACTGGCGTATTTCCACTGGCTCTACTCGCCACGCCATGGCACGGTTTAAGTAGTGTTTCCACTAGCACAGTACCTGGTACCAGGTACTACTTTTAGTACCTGGTACCAGGTACTAAATTTCTAAATTTAGTGTTATAATAGGTTATTTGGATAAAAGGTTTGTTATTTCGATGTTTTAGAACAGCATAGCTTCATTATGTGGTTACCCTGTGCGTTCACTCTAAGCCGTCATTTTCTAATTATTATAAAACGCTCACATTCATGTCAGCTGTCATTTATGTAAGTATTGGAAGTAACTCGACCATCACACACACATCTCCCTGAGAGTTTCCCACAATGCAACAGGATCTTTCTGTGTCCAGTTCTACATGCACTGAAAGTGTTGATGCCTGTGAACTTAACAGAATCTAACAAGTTAACATTCTCACCCTCTACCATAGCTGTCGGTGCCTTTTGATGTCAAGTTTCGGATTAAGGGGAGAGATGTGGTGGTCGACATCCAGCGGCGCACCATCAAAGTCGGCCTGAAAGGTCACCCTCCTGTTATTGAAGGCCAACTCTACAACGAGGTGAAGGTAGAAGAAAGCTCCTGGCTCCTTGATGATGGCAAGGTGGTTACAGTGCACTTAGAGAAGGTAAGACGTGTGGATGTACTCGGTGTGAGAGATGGGGGGGGGGGTGCTTGATCTCAGAGACCAGGGACAAAAATGGTAACACAATCAAACTGTCCACTCTATTTAGAATAGTTCTACAGTTTAAAATAAGGATAGACCGACTCTCAGCCGAGCCGATCATAGCTGATCAATCAGCTGCACCTTTCTGTCTGCAGTCACTACTCTGTCTCCAGCGTTGCCCCGCCCACAGCATGGGTAACTAACAGCCAATCAGCAGTGAGCACTGTGCATGTACAGTGTTTATTTTTTCAATGATATGGATTTTTCATGACAAACGGAGCGTGGTGCAGCAAAAGGCTCTTTCACCACACAGTGTAAATAAGAAAGAAGTAACTGCAGCAATGAGCACGTTACTCCACCAGCTTAGCAGAAATCAAGTATGTCCTCTGTTTTGAACAGCGGCATTCTGCTGTTGCTCCGTGTGCTTGATTCAGCAGCTCTGCTCTCTACTCTACTCCCTTCTCTCTACTCTCAGCTCTACTCTCTGCTCTACTCTCTACTCTCTACTCTCAGCTCTACTCTCTGCTCTCTACTCTGCTCTCTACTCTCTGCTCTCTACTCTGCTCTCTACTCTGCTCTCTACTCTCTGCTCTGCTCTCTGCTCTCTGCTCTCTACTCTGCTCTCTACTCTCTGCTCTCTACTCTGCTCTCTACTCTGCTCTCTACTCTGCTCTCTGCTCTCTGCTCTGCTCTCTACTCTGCTCTCTGCTCTCTACTCTGCTCTCTACTCTGCTCTCTGCTCTCTACTCTGCTCTCTACTCTCTGCTCTCTACTCTGCTCTCTGCTCTCTGCTCTCTACTCTGCTCTCTGCTCTGCTCTCTGCTCTACTCTCTACTCTCTGCTCTCTGCTCTACTCTCTGCTCTCTGCTCTCTACTCTCTACTCTCTGCTCTCTGCTCTCTGCTCTCTACTCTCTACTCTCTGCTCTCTACTCTCTACTCTCTGCTCTCTACTCTCTGCTCTCTGCTCTCTGCTCTACTCTCTGCTCTCAGCTCTACTCTCTGCTCTCTGCTCTACTCTCTGCTCTCAGCTCTACTCTCTGCTCTCTGCTCTACTCTCTACTCTCTGCTCTACTCTCTGCTCTCAGCTCTACTCTCTACTCTCAGCTCTACTCTCTGCTCTACTCTCTACTCTCAGCTCTACTCTCAGCTCTACTCTCTACTCTCAGCTCTACTCTCTGCTCTACTCTCTATTCTCAGCTCTCAGCTCTACTCTCTACTCTCAGCTCTACTCTCTGCTCTACACTCTACTCTCTACTCTCAGCTCTACTCTCTGCTCTACTCTCTATTCTCAGCTCTCTGCTCTACTCTCTACTCTCAGCTCTACTCTCTGCTCTACACTCTACTCTCTACTCTCAGCTCTGCTCTCTACTCTCTACTCTCTGCTCTCTACTCTCTGCTCTGCTCTCTACTCTCTACTCTCTACTCTCTGCTCTCTACTCTCTGCTCTCTACTCTAAGCTCTCTACTCTCTACTCTCTACTCTCTGCTCTCTACTCTCTGCTCTGCTCTCTACTCTCTACTCTCTGCTCTGCTCTCTACTCTCTGCTCTGCTCTCTACTCTCTACTCTCTATTCTCAGCTCTCAGCTCTACTCTCTGCTCTACACTCTACACTCTACTCTCTACTCTCAGCTCTGCTCTACACTCTACTCTCTATTCTCAGCTCTCAGCTCTACTCTCTGCTCTACACTCTACACTCTACTCTCAGCTCTGCTCTCTACTCTCTGCTCTCTACTCTCTGCTCTGCTCTCTGCTCTCTACTCTCTACTCTCTACTCTCTACTCTCTACTCTCTGCTCTCTACTCTAAGCTCTCTACTCTCAGCTCTACTCTCTGCTCTACTCTCAGCTCTACTCTCTGCTCTCAGCTCTACTCTTCTCTCTACTCTCAGCTCTCTGCTCTCAGCTCTGCTCACAGCAGCGTTGTGTTCCGTCATTTGGAAGAAATAGAACAACATATAAATATGTGTACTACTACCAATATCTTGTGGTTGTGTCGTTGATCTCACATCATCATTTTTCCTTTTAATGTCAGATTAATAAAATGGAATGGTGGAGCAAGCTTGTGAGTACAGATCCAGAAATCAACACCAAGAAAGTGTCTCCAGAGAACTCAAAGGTAACGTTTGCAAGATCAGGTCTTTTGCCAGTGACAGTGAAATGCCTCAGATATTACTCAGCAGTTTTCCTGTCATTTGCTGTCCTCAGCTGTCAGATCTGGACGGAGAGACGCGTGGTATGGTGGAGAAGATGATGTATGACCAGAGGCAGAAGTCAATGGGTCTGCCTACATCTGAAGAGCAGAAGAAACAAGACATTCTGAAAAAGTGAGTCTCCACTGTTCCATCACAGTCCCTGGTTCAGTTCACACCTGAACCTGCACACATTAATGTTCTGTCAGCTGGTGTTTGTACAGTATGTGTTATCCCCTTAGGGCATTTCTGGCATAAACACTAACTTTGGCAGGACAGTGGAGACCAAAACCTGGTCCTAATCGTGCAGCACTTGTTAGGTTTTGTACTGTGTTGGGTGAAAGTATGAACTGATCAGGGTTACAGACAAAGCTGCTGCACAGTACTGTATGTTTGAAGTGTGATGAATGATATTTGTGGTGTCTGTAGGTTCATGGCTCAGCACCCAGAGATGGATTTCTCTAAAGCCAAGTTCAGCTGAAGGACGACGCGTTCAGCAGATTCACCTGCCCCCATATTACTGAGTCACTGTCTGAAGGGACTGGTTTGATGACGTTAATGCACACATCTCTTTGCATGTTGTCTGACTGTAAAGATGTCTGGATTTTTTTTAATAAAAGAATTTAAACATTAAAGTTAAAGTTTGCAGTATTTCTGGATGACACTAGTACTGTATAATCGCCGTATAATAATTATTGTATGATTTCCATAGCCTTAGAATAAAGGGCTTATGTCATAGTACTGAAATGAATACAGCACTTTTATTATTTATTGCCTCTTCAGTTTGAGACAGCAAAGGATGCAAGTGTAAATATAAGTAAATAATTTTTAAATACAGACAAAATTGAAGATAAAATAAATGATCAGCAATTATAAAAATTAGAACAATATGTTATAATAATAATGATAACAATAATAATAATAATAATAATAAAGTGTGATGCCCGAAACTCGGAGGTCAGGTGTGAAACCAGGAGGAAACTTCTGAATGTACCTCACATTTTCCTCTCCTGGTCCGTGGTTTTGTCCAGAGGGGTATTCCAGAAAGCAGGTTCAACACACTCTGAGTCTATCCCTGAACTCTGAGTTGACTTACTCTGAGTCGGGAAACTCTGAGTATCCGGTTCCAGAACAGCTGATCTGAGTTAGTTCAATCAACTCTGAGTATGTTAACCTCGAGGTACGCGCGTGCACAAGCACTATAAACAGCCATCATCAATGGAGCCCCGATACCACGAGTCACCATGACAACCGAGAAAAAAAAAAGATCAACATATTTCAGTGCGAAGGAGTTGGAGATCCTTTTGCTGGGCTACGGAGAATATGAGCACATATTTCGCCGCGAATGCAACACAGCTGCAGCAGCGAAGGAGAGAGAGACCGCATGGGAGAAAATTGCTGCCCGAGTCAACGCGTAAGTTTGAATGTACTATTCCATTGACGTAACATTTAACCGTAAGATCGTAGCATAGCCTATAGTTATGAATATAAGTAGGAATGAAATCTGAGTTTTTCATTTAGGTGCAATCCAACAGGAGAAAGGAGGACTTGGAAGCAGCTCAAAATGAAACATAAAAACATCATTCAAAAAGGTAAGGCATATTTTGCTAGGCTATGATTGCACCTCACTTTGATTTATTTTTTTATTTTTAATTGACTTAGGCTATTAAACGTAACGTAAATATTAATTCAGATTGCAAACATTGAGTTCTGCTCAGCCAACAGAAAGAAGACAGAGGCCCGAAAAACGGGTGGAGGGCCACCTCCACCACCTCTGTCAGAGGCTGAGGAGCTGGCTCTCAGCCAATACAGGGGTCGCCCTGTGGCTGAAGGCATCCCCGGGGGAGGCTCATCTGAGCCTGTCACCCCCCAGGACACTAGTGCCTACATCACATGCAAGTATACACTTATGTCTTTTTTTTAAATAAAACTTTTATATATATATATATATATATATATATATATATATATATATATATACTGAATATATATATATATAATATATATATACTGAAGTGTGTCTTAATATTATGTATAGCTACTGGCACTGCTCTACCCATTCATATTCATTTACATTCTTGAGTGTAATTTGGAGTTTGACATGTACACTGAAGTGATGAGCATAGATAATGGACAAACTAGCACATTCTTGTCCTTCAACAGAACATGGCTGGGCATCACCATGAGGAGGGTCCATCAACTTCTAGAGCACAGCTTGACACAGTGAGATTTTCAGTCAATACCATGTTAAATCTGTATGTAGAACTGCAGGAATTAAATGTCGTCCATATGTTTCCCAGTTGCCGGTAAAAGAGTTGTACAGGGTGCACCTAATGAAAACCATTCAAAAAACCGAGAAAGAAATGGTGTACCTGGACCGGCAAATCAGAAAAACAGACTTGGAAATTCTATTACTTGAACGCCAGTTGAGGTGGCGTTCATGTTGTCATGGTGAAACAGGTGAATATGTGAAATATGTTAATAGTTGGAACTATATTACAAATCCTGACTGTTGCTTTTGTACTTTTAGAGAATAAAGAACCAAATCACATGTGAATTTGTCTTTTATTTTTAATCAAAACGTCTAATCTGGGTCAGAAGATTCTCTCACGACGTAATGCATTTCTAATAAATACGGCTTCGATGTCGATTGGATTTCTAATGAATGGGCAATCCATGTCTAACTGCTTTCTTCGTGTGGGAGAAGACAGGTAGAAACTCTGGGTTTCTTATAGTAAACCTGCCAGCGAGCAGGTTATGTTCACAGAGTAAGTTACCGCAGTAACAGACCCAGAGTTTAAGTTACCTCTCTTTCTGGAACGGATAACTCAGAGTTTCCCTCATCTCAGGGTTAACAAACTCAGAGTTCTCACATAACCCGCTTTCTGGAATACCCCTCTGGTCTAGTCAGTATAGAGACTTCCCACATTGTTGAAACTGAGGCCCTGTACGACACTCTACTTTGGTGATATAACAGGAGAAGACAGATAGCTGCTAAAAATCATATTAGCAGCTCCATAAAGAAGCCTTCACGAGGTAATGGGGCATGGCAGAGCCACCAAGATTGTGACTGGACTACATGATATGAAAAATGACTCTGATAAATGAGGATTCAAGAGGAAAATAAGTGAAACATCAGGAAACACAGTCCAGACCCATGTATTGTTTTTTTGTTGGTTTATGTCCAAACTTTTACACACAAATGCACTGTTTTATTAAAAAAAACAAGATTCTCATTGTCACAGTTAGCATTTTTAAATGGAAATGTACCAAATCTGAACTGCAGGAGAGAAAAAATCTTCCCACACATCTCAAATAACAGTCAAATAACATAATATAGCTGTCTGTCACAGGAGGGTTTCAAACCCACAACTCTGCAATCCACAATTAAAAAAATATTATTGTTTAAATCAGAAGAGAATAGTGAATAGCAATTAATGTTTTGCTATTTAAACAGATTTGTGTGTCACGTGTCTTTAATGAGGCTGAGATCGAGACACTGATGATTTGTGATGGTGATGAGACGTGTGAAGAATGATGGATCTGAAGACTCAAAGACAACAAGATGATTGGCTGAAGACTGATTTGTGTTGCAGCACCAGTGGGACAGACGAGGCCAGCTGATCATGACAGTGACAGCTGGACACAGCTGATCATGGCTGTGACAGCTGGACACAGCTGATCATGACAGTGACAGCTGATCATGACCGTGACAGCTGGACACAGAGCATGTTTGAGAGCGTTTACCATTATTCATGTTCATGCTTTTACAGTTTACAGTTCCACTGCACTACATTCATACAACACATCTTTCATACACTGAGTGCACAGCCATCAGCAGTAACAAGGGGGTATTGCCCAGGGACACACCGGCATGTTGACGAGCAGAGCTGGGAATCTTCAAGTCTGAAGGACGACGAGCTCTACCAGTAAACTACCATTGCCCCCTATTTATTATTATACAGAACTATGTAAATGGTACACATTTGAAAAATGAATTACTATAAATCAGTGGTCTCAAAGTTGCGGCCCGGGGGCCACATGTGGCCCTCCAAACAATATCAAGTTGTAACGAGTCATTTCTAGATGTTTTTATTTTTTAATTAATAGATAAATTTTGCATCATAAATATGTTGTTTTTTTAATGTTGCATATTAAAACAATTACTTATATTTTAAAATGATCCAATCCAACTTTATTTGTAAAGCACTTTAAAACAAACACAGTGGACCAAAGTGCTGCACAGAATAATGGATAAAAGACAGAAAAGCTCACACGAGGCAAGAGTACATATAAAAAAAGCAATTAATACGGCATATTGATATATATACGTATATATATACATATATACAGTACGTATATATATACATATATATGTATATATACATATATATGTATATATGTATATATGTATATATGTGTATATATATACATACAGTTAGGCCCAGAAATATTTGGACAGTGACACATGTTTTGTTATTTTAGCTGTTGACGAAAACATATTCAGGATATAATTATATAATATATATTATAATTATATAATATAATTATATATTATATAACAATATGGGCGTAAAGTGCAGACTCTCAGCTGTAATTTGAGAGTATTCACATCCAAATTGGAGCAAGGGTTTAGGAATTACAGCTCTTTAATATGTAGCCGCCTCTTTTTCAAGGGACCAAAAGTAATTGGACAATTGACTCAGAAGGCTGCAAAAAAAAAATATGGCTGCATGGGCTATTCCATCGTTAACCTGTCATCAATTAAGCAGTTAAAAGGTCTGGAGTTGATTCCAGGTGTGGCGTTTGCATTTGGAAGCTGTTGCTGTGAACACACAACATGCAGTCAAAGGAGCGCTCAATGGAAGTGAAACAGACCATCCTGAGGCTGAAAAAAAAGAAGAAATCCATCAGAGAGATAGCAGAAATGTTAGGAGAGGCCAAATCATCTGTTTGGTACATTCTGAGAAAAAAAGAGTGCACTGGTGAGCTTGGGAACTCAAAAAGGCCTGGACGTCCACGGAAGACAACAGCGGTGGATGATCGCAGAATCCTTTCCATGGTGAAGAAAAACCCCTTCATAACATCCACTCAAGTGAAGAACACTCTCCAGGAAGTAGGTGTATCAGTGTCTAAGTCGACCACAAAGAGAAGACTTCATGAGAGTGAATACAAAGGATTCACCACAAGGTGCAAACCATTAATCAGCCTCAAAAATAGAGAGGCCAGAATTGACTTTGCCAAAAAACACCAGAAGAAGCCAGCCCAGTTCTGGAACAGCATTCTTTGGACAGATGAGACTAAGATCAACCTGTACCAGAATGATGGGAAGAAGAAAGTTTGGAGAAGAATTGGAACAGCTCATGATCCAAAGCACACCACATCTTCTGTAAAACATGGTGGAGGCAGTGTGATGGCATGAGCATGCATGGCTTCCAATGTGTTTATTGACGATGTGACAAAAGACAGAAGCAGCCGGATGAATTGTGAAGTGTATAGGGATATACTTTCTGCTCAGATTCAGCCAAATGCAGCAAAGTTGATCGGACGGCGCTTCACAGTACAGATGGACAATGATCCAAAACACACTGCAAGAGCAACCCAGGAGTTTTTTAAAGCAAAGAAGTGGAATATTCTGCAATGGCCGAGTCAATCACCAGATCTGAACCCAATCGAGCATGTATTTCACTTGCTCAAGACAAAACTTAAGGCAGAAAGACACACAAACAAGCAACAACTGAAGACAGCTGCAGTAAAGGCCTGGCAAAGCATCACAAAGGAGGAGACCCAGCGTTTGGTGATGTCCATGGGTTCCAGACTTTAGGCAGTCATTGCCTGCAAAGGATTCTCAACAAAATATTGAAAAGTAACATTTTACTTAGGGTTATGTTTATTTGTCCAATTACTTTTGAGCCCCTGAAATGAGGAGCGTTTGTATAAAAATAGCTACAATTCCTACATGTTTAATCATATATTTTTGTTCAACCTCTTGAATTAAACCTTAAAGTCTGCACTTCAATTCCGTTGTAGTTTCATTTCAAATCCAATGTGGTGGCATGCAGAGCCCAAATCATGAAGATTGTTACACTGTCCAAATATTTCTGGGCCTAACTGTGTATATATATATATATGTGTGTGTGTGTGTGTGTGTGTGTGTGTGTGTGCGCGTGTGTGTGCGTGTGTGTGTGTGCGTGCGTGTGTGTGCGTGCGTGTGTGTGTGTGTGTGTGTGTGTGCGCACACATATATAAATATATATGTGTGTGTATATATATATGTATGTATGTGTGTGTGTATATATATGTAAATGTGTGTGTGTGTGTGTGCCTGCCTGTTTTAATCATTACTACTAGGGATGCAGCCATATTTGGTATTTTGGTATGTTTTCAGCCCGTCACAAAACTTTATTGAAACTTTGTATAGTCACACAGGACTGATGTTTCACTGCAGACACACACAGACACACACAGAGACACACACGTGATACAGAGCACAGAGCGGCACTAACAGCACAGCAGTGAAACACAAACTCACACAAAACATTACATCTCACTTCCTCAGCAAAAGAAAACTAGAGCTACTACTTTTTTTTTACTAGTATTAACAGATATTACAGTAAATTCACGTTATCACTGGATGATAATGAACTGATATCCTCTTTTAAACAAACAGTCTGCTTAAACCTGATAATGTCTATGTTTCTGCCTCCATGACACAACTAAATAACAACTGAACTCAAATATTCAACTATGAAGGAGGGCTTGGTGCTAGCTCCTGTGATGAAGGGTGTAGTTCCAGAGGAGCTGGTGGGGGCTGCTGCTCTTTTGCTGCAGCGGTCCAGAGGTCTCACACCAAGGCTCATCACACATCACATGGCGTGACTGGCTGGTGGCTGAAGTGCTGGCACTGAGGTGGTGGCTTGATCCTGCAACCTGCAAGATGAGAATACAGAGAGAGAGAGAGAGAGGGGGAAGGAAGGAAGGACACAAACTAGGGAGAGAAAGAGACAAGGTTAATGACATATAAAAAGTCATATTCATACCCTGAGTGTGAGAGAGTGAATGTGCGCGCACCACAGGAAAATCCCCCAGCAGTCTAGGTCTATAGCAGCAGAACTAAGAGATGGTCCAGGTTTCCCTGAACCAGCTCTAACTATAAGCTTTATCAAAAAGGAAAGTTTGAAGTCTAACCTTTAAATACAGAGGGAGGCTCCGCCTCCTGAACTGTCATTGGAAGCTGGTTCCACAGGAGAGGAGGAGCCTGGTAACTAAAGGCTCTGCCTCTCATTCTACTCTTACAGACTCTGGGAACCACAAGTAAACCTGTATTTTGTGACCTAAGTGGTCTGTTAGGGTGATAAGGTAAGACTAGGTCTTTCAGGTAGTAGTGTGGTGAAGATTACAGAACTGCTTCCTCTGATGCATACTGTGGACCAGTGGTTCAGTGGGGCGCTAGCAAAAGCCTAGTAATAGTAATAATAGGCCTACTACTACTCATAATAATAATAATAATAATAATAATAATAGTGTGGGCCTAAAAATAATTGCCTAGCCTAGGGCTATCTATCTATCCATCCATCCATCTATCTATCTATCTATCTATCTATCTATCTATCTATCTATCTATCTATCTATCTATCTATCTATCTATCTATCTATCTATCCATCCATCCATCGGGTGGTGTAGTGGGGGTGGCACTGGGAAGGGGAGGGGGGCCCCAACTGCAATGAACCAGCTTTGGGGGGGCCCAGCTTGCAAAAGGTTGAGAAGCCCTGCTGTGGACCATTATCTGTTGTGATAGAGGCAGGGATGCCATGTCTGCTGAACTGAGCTTTCAGTTGATCGTCTTTGATGTATTTTGAGTAGTAATCCACAAATACAATGTTCTGTTTTCCTTCAAACTCAAACAGGTCAGAACTGGCAGCTCTGGTGTCTCTGTCAGTATAAGTGTGTAACACTTCACATGCTCGCTGTTAACTCTTCACGTAGTCCCTGAGACACTCTGCTGTCAGACACAGCTTATTGGCTTCTTGAGTCCCAGTAGGGTTGAACAGGAACAGGTTCTTCCTGTCTATTGTCTGGCCAGCCTTGCAGGACTGTCTGCTGGAGAAGGCTTAACTCCTCTTGTGTGCACTCTTGCATTTCAGCATATTTCTGATCACTCACTAACACAAAGGTGAGCATGGAGCAACACTCCAGGGCAGCTGCCGCTGGTGTGCTGTCTGCTTACTGTGCTCTGTAAAGGGCGTCAGGCAGCGGCATGTCCTCACTGTGATGTCATCATGCCAGGAGCATTCTGTGGATACGCAGAAGAGTAGACAGCAGCGGCTTTTTGTAGATATCCTCAAGCGGCTCGTGGTCACGGTAAATTGTGATGTGTTTACCAAATATATGATGGTGAAACTTTATGATGGAGAGCAGCTGAGCGTCAGTCAGGGATCTGGACGAGACAGCGACAGGCTGGTCATCCTGTAGTAGCACAGAATATTTCTACAGGCTTTGCTGGATCATAAAACTTGAGTAGTGGGGGTCTGTGCATCGCTGCTTGAGCTTGTCAAAGGCCTGTGAAGAGCAACTCAACGTTGCTTTTCACGAGCTGCCGTAGTGGAGCGTCCACTTCACTTCAGTTTGGAATAAACTTTGACAGGTACGTCACAAACCCTAAGAAGCGACGGACACCTTCCTTGTCTGTTGGTGGAGACATGTTCCTCACTGCTTGAGTTTTCACTGGGTCTGGTTTTAACCCATCAGCTGTAATCAGGTGACCTCCACACTGCACAGCTGACTGGCAGATGTGACATGCTTCAGACTGTAGCTTGTGACTCTCTCAACTACTTTGCACAGTATTGTGTCATGCTCCTCCATCGTGGACACTGCTATAAGAATGTCCTCCATCACACCTTTTGGTCCATGATGCGCTGAAAAATCTCAGGTGCACATTTTATACTGAACGCCAGTCTCAGCCATCTAAACCTGCCTATGGGTGTGTTGAAGGTTGTAAGGAGGGGCTTTTGAGAATACTTTTGCACCAGGCATGGTGGATAGGAACTCTTCTATGGTGCACATAGGGACATGTGCACTATGCAGATTCTAATCTTGTCATTACACGTGACAACGACCATGGAGCTGACCCACTCTGTCAGTTGGTCTACTTTGATGATGTGTCCATCCTTGACCATCTCATTAAGTTTCTCAATTATCTTGGCCACGAGTGCTACTGGTGGTCGGTGTACTGGAAGGACAACGCCCTGTGCATCTGGATCAACCTTTATGTTGTATTTGCCTGGCAGAGTGTCAGTTCAGGATAATCCTCCAGTCCTTATTTCTGTTAGCACCATCCTGCAGGAGTCCAGCCGAACAATCAGGCCCAGGGCCTCAGCTGCAGTGCCGCTGAGCACGTTCTCTTGAACAATGTCCACAATTTCCAGCTCTGCATTTGTTTCAATGCCTTTGTATTTCAGGGGGAGGTCCAGAGGTCCACTGCTGCAACTGGCTTCACCTTGTGGTTTGAGTAGGAGCGCAGCATCTTGTAGAGGCGCTTCAGTTCACCTGTGTGCTTTAATAACTGATAACAGAGTCATTGTATTACACTTTGCACCTGTGTCTATTCTAAACTGCACTTCCTGGGACACTAATGTCTCCAATCCTCTTGTCATTTCTTCTTCAAATGTGTCCTCTGGCTCCGCCCTCACTGAACTCATGCCATGGTTGCAGCAGTGGTTTTTGTGGCAGTATGAGCACACAGAGCCGTTCCGTGTATGTTTTGAGCAGTTTTTGAATTTGTTTATTTTTATCTTTTAATTTGTTCATGTATGAAGCATGCAGCCTTTTAAGGTGTACTCATGGACTTGAGACAAGATGACATCTTTGGCTGTCCAGCGTTTCATTTGTGTGGTGTTCATCCATCATCAAAACTTGCTGCGTCATCTCTTTTTCAGGAGCTGAGTCAGACACAGACACAGTGGCCGTTTCTCAATACTCAAGTAAGCAAGTATGTACTTGCGTACTTGGGAAGTATATACTTGAGAAGTACGCTGGGAGTATATACTTGCCAAGTACGGGAGTACACAAGTATGTGGTTGTTTCTCAATACTCAAGTATGCAAGTATGTATGTATTGTTCTGCTGTTTGAATGGTGGCTGCCGCCAAGTGCTGCAGCCTCATTAGCGCCACCTACAGTGTTGATAAATGAACATATGAAATACTTTTAATAAATGCATATATACTGTATGTTGTTATTATTTTTACATTTTAAATATTTAACTTCATTTATTAATGTATTTCTATTAAAATATACAATACAAATAATACAATGTGGAAAATAGATATATTACAGCATTGTAGAGTAGTATATATATGTATATATATATGTATGTATGACATATATGTACGTGTACAAATATATACTACTCTACATACTATACTATACATATCTAATATTTACATATTATATTTAAATATAAATTTTAAAACTTTAATATAAATCTAAAATTCAAAGTTAAAATAAATAAAACATTAACAATATACAAACCTTCAAACTTTCAGGTCAAAACGTTTCCATTAAAAACAAAATAACACGTCAACAACAAATCTATGGATCACACCGAGCATCTAATGACAGCGACGTCTGAGCCAGCGGATCATTTCATCAGGACAGGCCGAGGTCACGCTGCTCTGTGCCGGGCACAGTGAGCGCCGAGCGCCCGCAGAGGCGGAGCTTATCACCTCTGACAAACTATAAATACGTCTTTTCTTCATACACAAACCACATGTTTGAATTCTAAATGACTCATTTCTCGCCTCAAATGATGTTAAAACTTTGTTCCGGGACACAGAAAAATATTTATTTCAGATTTATATTTCTATTATCTGCTGCTATGCTCCGCCGAAATGTATTATGGGATACATGGCCATCGCAAGTACGCTTAAGTCACCTCCGATGCATACTTGGTAAAAATGGGCGGAGCGAGAACATTTCCGGGTTTGAGAACCGTCCTCGCTGTTCGCTTACTTGAGAATTGGAACAGAACTTGGACTGAGGCTGATGACGTTTTCACAAGTACGGGAGTACGCAAGTACGCACAGGTATGGATATTGAGAAACGGCCAGTGTGTGTTTCCCTGGCTTGAACAGGATGTTGTACAGGATGTAGGCGCTCAGTTTTACAGCCCATCTTTGGACTCTGGGTAAGTTATAGGCTTGTGTGAGGTATAGGCTTTTTGTCATTGAAGAGTGAAATCAGCAGTTTGTGATCTGTATAAATAGTGAAAACTCGGCCATACAAGTATTTGTGAAATTTCAAATATGACAGCTAAGCCCTCTTTGTCAAGCTTCAGAGTATCTCTTCTCTGTGCGGGGTCTTTGGCTGCCATCGTCCATGCTGCATGGTGACGCATCACATGAGAGACCTAACTCTCGGTCAGCAGAGTAATGGACTAACACATCCACTGACTTCAACAGATTCTTGGACTTTTGGAAAACTTCCTCTTGTTTCTTTCGCCACGTCCAGGTCCCATCATGTCTCAAAGGTTCATGTCGGGGTGCCAGCAGGGTCCACAGGTTTGGAAGGAATTTGTTGTAGTAATTTAGTTCAGTCACATTTGTGGGAGTGGGAGCACCCATGATGGCTTTAACCTTCTTCTCCCTGTGCGTCCACTATGTGTTCTTGCATGAAGGTGCTCCTGCAGCTGGCTCCCGTTACGTTTCTTTCTAAGTCCGTTCGACGTCTTCCTTCATCCAAAAAAGTCCTTGTCAAAAAGACAAAGACAAAGAATTGAGATCCACACTTTCTTCTTTACTGAACACATGCAGCATGATACAGGTAAAGCTACGTACATATGTCCCTCTGTTCTTACTTCCGGTGAAAACCTTCTATGCCACACATATCCCCAACCTGCACAAACACGACACTGCTGGACCCACAACATACCCAACAACAACCAGCCTTTCCATGAGCCCTGAACACAAATCACACACATGTAACCTTACACAAAACAACTGATTAGCTGCGATACCACATACCACATCACCACACATAAAACAGGGCTCACAGTTCTCTGAGCCATGGAGTGAGCAGTTGTTACAGAGGGGCAATTTACTCTTCTTTGTGTGGCAGGACCAAGGGGAGGAGACCAGCGACAACGCCACCTGGGGGAATTTCGCCCCCAGGAATTATAGAATAATATAGAAAAGGGCAACACAGGTTCGTTGACACACAGGACAGAGAGAGGGTTCTATGTTGCAAAATATCAGTCAGTCATCATCTCGCGCTTTATCCTCCACCAGAGGGTGCTGTGCCAATCTCAGCTACTGTTGCAAAATATCATTTATTTTATTTTATTACATATATACGTTATCAACACAATAAAAAAAAAGTTCCAAAGGCACAACCAATAATCAATATGAGAACAGGACTGGGGCTTACCACGGAGGGAGAATCCAACACAACACCACCCGTGACACAACACACCAAACATGGACTCGTGAAAAGATACCACCACCAGGTGTCGACCCACAGCACCTGTTCAACAAAAGACTACTGAGATGTGGATCAGTGTTCAGTCCAGTGTCTGATGTGGATCAGTGTTCAGTCCAGTGTCTGATGTGGATCAGTGTTCAGTCCAGTGTCTGATGTGGATCAGTGTTCAGTCCAGTGTCCGATGTGGATCAGTGTTCAGTCCAGTGTCCGATGTGTATCAGTGTTCAGTCCAGTGTCCGATGTGGATCAGTGTTCAGCCAGTGTCCGATGTGGATCAGTGTTTAGTCCAGTGTCCGATGTGGATCAGTGTTCAGTCCAGTGTCCGATGTGGATCAGTGTTTAGTCCAGTGTCCGATGTGGATCAGTCTTCAGTCCAGTGTCTGATGTGGATCAGTGTTCAGTCCAGTGTCTGATGTGGATCAGTCTTCAGTCCAGTGTCTGATGTGGATCAGTGTTCAGTCCAGTGTCCGATGTGGATCAGTCTTCAGTCCAGTGTCCGATGTGGATCAGTCTTCAGTCCAGTGTCTGATGTGGATCAGTGTTCAGTCCAGTGTCTGATGTGGATCAGTGTTCAGTCCAGTGTATGATGTGGATCAGTCTTCAGTCCAGTGTCTGATGTAGATCAGTGTTCAGTCCAGTGTCCGATGTGGATCAGTGTTCAGTCCAGTGTCCGATGTGGATCAGTCTTCAGTCCAGTGTCTGATGTGGATCAGTCTTAAGTCCAGTGTCTGATGTGGATCAGTCTTCAGTCCAGTGTCCGATGTGGATCAGTCTTCAGTCCAGTGTCTGATGTGGATCAGTGTTCAGTCCAGTGTCCGATGTGGATCAGTCTTCAGTCCAGTGTCCGATGTGGATCAGTCTTCAGTCCAGTGTCCGATGTGGATCAGTGTTCAGTCCAGTGTCTGATGTGGATCAGTCTTCAGTCCAGTGTCCGATGTGGATCAGTGTTCAGTCCAGTGTCTGATGTGGATCAGTGTTTAGTCCAGTGTCTGATGTGGATCAGTGTTTAGTCCAGTGTCCGATGTGGGTCAGGGTTCAGTCCAGTGTCTGATGTGGATCAGTGTTCAGTCCAGTGTCCGATGTGGATCAGTGTTTAGTCCAGTGTCCGATGTGGATCAGTCTTCAGTCCAGTGTCTGATGTGGATCAGTGTTCAGTCCAGTGTCCGATGTGGATCAGAGTTCAGTCCAGTGTCCGATGTGGATCAGTCTTCAGTCCAGTGTCCGATGTGGATCAGTGTTCAGTCCAGTGTCCGATGTGGATCAGTGTTCAGTCCAGTGTCCGATGTGGATCAGTCTTCAGTCCAGTGTCCGATGTGGATCAGTCTTCAGTCCAGTGTCCGATGTGGATCAGTCTTCAGTCCAGTGTCTGATGTGGATCAGTGTTTAGTCCAGTGTCCGATGTGGATCAGTGTTCAGTGGGACTTGCATGTAGCACCAGTGAAGGTGATTGAGTGTGTGCTATAGCAGTCTATGGCCAGTAGATGGTGCTAGGCAACTGTGCTCATGTGTTTTTGAAGGGCTGATGAATGGAAGATAAAGTTTCATGTTCTCATATCCACAGATATCACATCAACATCAAATTTATACAAAAAGTCAGAATATTGTTCAGTTTAAGGAACTTTGACATTGGTTACTCCAAATGTACACAATAAAAGTACGTCATACTACTTATGTATGAAATAATAAACAATGTGGATTTGATACTGCTTCAAAAATATAAGTGTATGAATATTTTAAATTTGACTCTATATTTCTCCAAAAGTACATGATAAAGTACTTCATACTACTTGAGCATGAATAACAAGAAGTACTAAGTGTAATAGAATTGAACCCATAAACTACTGATAAAAATTGTGGATTTGATACGACTTCAAAAATAAATGAATAACCTTTTTTCAGTGATGTGAACTTTGACCCTGGGTTACTCCAAAAGTACACACACACACACACACACACATTCTCTAGTCTGTTGCACGACCGTCAAACCAGGATGAGGAGGTGCGGCTTGTTCAAGCCAGGTGTAACTTAGCCTGGTAAGATCTGTAACGTGAAGTTAAGCAACGTTGATCATTTGCATTTTTGTTGATAGAAATAAAATAGCATTTGTTATCATGCACAGCTACTGCATGAAGACTCACACACATGAAAAAGGTGCATGTGCATGTGATAATTAGCAGATACAGAGCACAGGTGCAAACGTTGAAGACGTTGAAAACGTGCAAAGAAAAGAGTCCACGCTCAGTGTAGATCTGCTGTCTTTAAAACAATCTGGCAGTTTTGAAAGATAAAATAGAGCTGACAGGTTTTATCAATGTTGGACATGCTCATAACTAGTGGTTAGAACAATCCAGACCTGTGGTAACTGTTGAATGAAGTCTTCTTACCACAGCAGTCATGTGCAGTAATATCATCACCATCCTACCTATTACTGCACTATATAGCAGTGGAAAAATATTCCATCTCTTAGTCAGTTTGGGGTCAGAAAACACACTCGTACCATGAACAGTCCAACACATGAGATGTCTGTTGTAGAGTAGTTGGCTGTGAAAATAGAAGCAACAATGGTGTCACGTTCTTCAGAATCCCTACAGGACCGGGTCTGTGGCTCCAAGCATCAAAAAGAGCAGAACATTAAATTACAAATGTATTGTACACTTACTACATTTATGTTATTTTATTATTCATTTCATACATCAGTCTCATTTCGACTGAGGTTGATAGTGTTTCAGCTGTAAAGTTTGTTTTTAAAGTTCAGATGTGATTGTCAGAGTCAAGACATTAAATTTGCAGAATACAGAAATTGTGAAAGTTACCAATCTGCGAGCTCACGCTGCCTCGTGTTGTCTACTAGTTTCACAATATGTCTCAACTTATTTGGATTCTTTTATTTATTTTTGCTAATTTTGGCTTTTTGTTTGTGATAGTTTTGTTTGTCATGTTAACATTATTTTTTTCCTTTAGAGTTATGGAAAATAAATGTTATTAATGTAATTAAATTTGTCGTATAAAAATATGTGCACATAGCCTGACTGTACTCCTGCGAGTTTCACCCTCCCTGTGCTTCTGGGCTGGAGTACATCAGGGAGCAGTTGGAGGATCCGGCTCTTCTGATGAGGGCGATTTCTTCTATGCCCTGAAAAGTTCTCAGGAAACACCAAGCGCCACCTAGCGGCTTGATTCGTACGTGGCCTGGTGAACAGACGACATCGACATCCTGAAGACGTTTCCTGTGGTTCTCGGGTTCTCTGTCAAACTCAACACACCTGTGAAAGACTGCGAACACTGTGAAAATCAACTTCTGCTGCAAGTTGAACTTGTTGATCACCACTTGAACCAGAACCAGAGAGTGTGTGCGTGTGTGTGTGTGTGTGGGGGGGGGGGGGGTGTTGGTCTGGCTCAGCCCATGAGGATTCACCAAACACAGCTTCAGAGTGGGAAAGTGATGTGCGACCAGTCTGCAGTGATGCTGCTGAGTGTGTAGTATTGTGAAGCACACACACAAGGCCCCTTATTTAGTTGTGTTCTCTGAGGCACACAGAAGGGACTTTATTTATAGACTAGAATAGAAATACTTTATTCCTCCCCAAGGGGAATAGTTTTATAATTTTATAATTTATAATTGAATTGTTTTATAGTTGTGTTCTCAGGCAGACACGAGACTCAGGTGTTATGATAAAATCATCATCATATCTATTTCATTCACCTGAAAGTGAAATAAGAGAACAAGGGGAGAAGTAGTTTTGGTTGTTTTGCTTCTTTTTATGCGTTCTATTAAAATACTTTACTTGTATTTCTGATACTTAAGTACATTTAATGTGAGCTACGTTAAGACTTTTACTCAAGTGATTTATACACCTGCGCTGACCTGACTCTGGACCGACTGAAGTAAGTAACCCAATATAAATACTTAGAGAAGTTATTAAATAACAGTTTTCATATGATTTATCATTATTATTGATTTATGTATACATGTATGTAAAAAAGCAGAAGTATCCTACAAAATAAAATCCACTGACATCATCATAGTTAAGATTCCTTCATGTTTCCTGGTGTTCTGTAACGTGACCAATCACACGACAGAAAACTGGAACACAACATGAGTTTCCCTACGACTGTAAGAGAACGGGAGTATTTGTGAAACTACTCGCTACTACAGCACGACACAAACAAGCAGAGTCACCACTGCACGGCTGCCTGACACTGCGGTGACACACACACACACACACACACACACACACACACACACACACACACACATGACTGACTAGTGACTTTACACCAGACTCCTGTAGTTGTTAGAGATTAACCCACGTGTTTAGGATCGATAAGTAGTTTTAAGTGATCTACGGTTCAGTGCTGTTTGGCTTGATTTAGACGTCTCTTCCTGTGACGGCATTCTGACCAATCATCACATAGCTTTTGGAACCTGGCCTGACCAGGTACTATATTTAGTACCTGGTACTATATTTAGTACCTGGTACTATGCTGGTGGAAGCACTACTTAAACCGCCCCGTGACGAGGCGAGTAGAGGCGGTGGAAATATGCCAATATGGTGATGTTTTCGTTATAGCAGTTTATGGCCAGTAGGAGGTGCTATAAGATGTTCTGGGTACAGTTACTGAAGAGGTGTTACCTGCATTAAAACCAGCTGAATGGAAGATAAAGGTTCATGTATTTATATGCAGAGAAATCACTGACTTTATCACATACAGTTCTGAACGGAAATCAGGCCTTTATTTAGATTTGCCACTTGTCCATGTGAATATAAGATATGAATGTAAGAATAAGAATAACAGATCAGCTGTGGTGAGTTCACGGCTCTGTGCTGTGTGAGGATTCATAATAATCTCATGCAGGTACGTGTCCTGTCAGGAAGTTTGTCTAAGAATCAGAGCTTCATCGTCTAAAACATCACTGTGACACAAACACAGATGAATGAATGAGTGTTTTATTCTCTCGTCACTGACTCAGTGACCTCAGCTGTTTGTAATCATCTCAACATCTGCACAAACATATCACGATAAAAAGGTTTCAAATACCAACATTAGTCTTCAATCATTTAAGACTGATCAGAAGTAAAATGACATTGAAGCACATGTCATCACTGTAATCTTTAATGCAGGTTCATAAAACTTCAAAAAGTTCATGAGTTAAACACGTTTATTTCTGATCAGATCAACAGCTGACTGGACAGACCGAGCACCAGGATTAACAAAGAATAAATCGCCACGGTAACTTCTTCACCGTTGTTTTCGTGCAACCGACTTGAGGCTAAGTTCAGCCAGGATGAGCAACATAGCCCGGCTTAATCCCTTATCCTGGTTTGGTGTAACAAGCCCCTGGTGGATACAGTACTTTGTTTTGGTTTAGAAAACACTGTGTAAGACTGACGGATGAGCCGCACCAATATCTGTGGAATATCACCGCTGTCTGCCATCACAGAATATTCTGATATAACACCTTCTTGTTGAGTCTTCAGTTGTTTCACTTTATTCAGATTGTTTCTATTACTGCAGAGTGATGTTCAAAGACCTGATGACCCACTGACACCACACACAGCTGATCGTGTCAAAGCACTAAACTGACATGAAATGTCAGTGATTCCATGAACCTCAGTCTGCGTCGGGTCCACAGATACAGCTAAAGCTACAGGTCTGCTAAACCACGCGTTACAGTGTGGATAAACCCGACTTGTTCTAACTTGAGTTTATGTGACAACTGTGTGAGAAAAGTCATATTCCTGGAAAACGTGAAACATGACTGCACCTCGTCGGATGACATCATTGGAGTGGAGGCGTGTCACGGTGTCTGAGAGGTATTTATGACAGTGCAATTACACTCTGCGCCTGTGGGGGGCGCTTGTGTTACTGTGTTGGGACTGCAGTGGCTGTGTGGGAGCTGTGTGACTGTGCCGGGGTTGAGAGGCCACAGCACAGGCTGCTCAGCTGAGAGCAATGTCTCACACAGGTACCAGAATTTCTTCATTAACGAAGACACACAGACATCAGAGGAGGGGTGAGGGGAGGGAGAGGGCAGGGTGAGGGGGGAGTCTGCAAACACACCTCCCCACCACTGCACTGACTCGTTGTTCCAGACTTGACGACTTGTTTTTTGGCAGTGGTCCCTCATAAATCAGCCCATACTAACTTCACTATGTGACTCACCTTTATCATGTGCTGTTCCTGCCCTGCTCTCTTCTTACATTATACTGTAGCTTATTCCTGCACATGGGAGAGGAAAAATGTGAGGACTGCTTTAGATTTGAAATGAACTTAATGGTGACACAACTCTGACTTCATTCCTACAACCCTACAACCAATTTCTTGATGTCAACATTTGAAGTTTTTCATTCATAAACTCTTTTTCCTGTCAATAAAAAACCATAAAACCAAAAATCATTACCACCAACATTAAATGAAGTCGTGCTGTCTGCATCTGTTGTTTAGACTCATCCATCCTCCACACCTGGGTGCTGGGCACACTCTGTAAAGCGTATTTGGAGCACATACTTCCAGGGGTGGAGACGAGGCCACTGTGCAAAGTCCAACTCCAATGGTCAATTAGTGAAGGCCAACACAGAACAGATCAGCTGTCCCTGATGACAACGCCTTCAGTCAGCTCAACACACACTCCATTAAACTTCCTCCTCAACCACTATGGACAACTGTGTAGGCTTGTACAAGAGAACACTGGCTATGTCCCCAGTGCACTCCTAGTTCTGATCCCTAACCCAGATGAACCAGGAAGCAAAAGAAAATCTCCCTAGAGAGGCAGAAGCCGGAGGTTTCTTCCTGATCTCATTAGAATAAGGGTCAACTACAGGAACGCTCAAGTAGTAAAATGAAGTAAAGCAAGTCAAATGTAGTAAAGTAAGTCAAATGTAGTAAAGTAAGTCAAATGTAGTAAAGTAAGTCAAATGTAGTAAAGTAAGTCAAATGTAGTAAAGTAAGTCAAATGTAGTAAAGCAAGTCAAATGTAGTAAAGTAAGTCAAATGTAGTAAAGCAAGTCAAATGTAGTAAAGTAAGTCAAATGTAATAAAGTAAGTCAAATGTAGTAAAGTAAGTCAAATATAGTAAAGAAAGTCAAATGTAGTAAAGTAAGTCAAATGTAGTAAAGTAAGTCAAATGCAGTAAAGTAAGTCAAATGTAGTAAAGCAAGTCAAATGTAGTAAAGCAAGTCAAATGTAGTAAAGTAAGTCAAATGTAGTAAAGCAAGTCAAATGTAGTAAAGTAAGTCAAATGTAATAAAGTAAGTCAAATGTAGTAAAGTAAGTCAAATATAGTAAAGTAAGTCAAATGTTGTAAAGTAAGTCAAATGTAATAAAGTAAGTCAAATGTAATAAAGCAAGTCAAATGTAGTAAAGTAAGTCAAATGTTGTAAAGTAAGTCAAATGTAGTAAAGTAAGTCAAATGTAATAAAGCAAGTCAAATGTAGTAAAGTAAGTCAAATGTAGTAAAGCAAGTCAAATGTAGTAAAGTAAGTCAAATGTAATAAAGTAAGTCAAATGTAGTAAAGTAAGTCAAATATAGTAAAGTAAGTCAAATGTTGTAAAGTAAGTCAAATGTAATAAAGTAAGTCAAATGTAATAAAGTAAGTCAAATGTAATAAAGTAAGTCAAATGTAGTAAAGTAAGTCAGATGTAGTAAAGTAAGTCAAATGTAATAAAGCAAGTCAAATGTAGTAAAGTAAGTCAAATGTAGTAAAGTAAGTCAGATGTAGTAAAGTAAGTCAAATGTAATAAAGTAAGTCAAATGTAGTAAAGTAAGTCAAATGTAGTAAAGTAAGTCAGATGTAGTAAAGTAAGTCAAATGTAGTAAAGCAAGTCAAATGTAGTAAAGTAAGTCAAATGTAATAAAGTAAGTCAAATGTAGTAAAGTAAGTCAAATATAGTAAAGTAAGTCAAATGTTGTAAAGTAAGTCAAAAGTAGTAAAGTAAGTCAAATGTAATAAAGCAAGTCAAATGTAGTAAAGTAAGTCAAATGTAGTAAAGTAAGTCAAATGCAGTAAAGTAAGTCAAATGCAGTAAAGTAAGTCAAATGTAGTAAAGTAAGTCAAATGTAATAAAGCAAGTCAAATGTAGTAAAGTAAGTCAAATGCAGTAAAGTAAGTCAAATGTAGTAAAGTAAGTCAAATGTAGTAAAGTAAGTCAAATGTAGTAAAGTAAGTCAAATGTGGTAAAGTAAGTCAAATGTAATAAAGTAAGTCAAATGTAGTAAAGTAAGTCAAATATAGTAAAGTAAGTCAAATGTTGTAAAGTAAGTCAAATGTAGTAAAGTAAGTCAAATGTAGTAAAGTAAGTCAAATGTAGTAAAGTAAGTCAAATGTAATAAAGTAAGTCAAATGTAGTAAAGTAAGTCAAATGTAATAAAGCAAGTCAAATGTAGTAAAGTAAGTCAAATGTAATAAAGCAAGTCAAATGTAGTAAAGTAAGTCAAATGTAGTAAAGTAAGTCAAATGTAATAAAGTAAGTCAAATGTAGTAAAGTAAGTCAAATGTAGTAAAGTAAGTCAAATGTAATAAAGTAAGTCAAATGTAGTAAAGTAAGTCAAATGTAGTAAAGTAAGTCAAATGTAGTAAAGTAAGTCAAATGTAGTAAAGCAAGTCAAATGTAGTAAAGTAAGTCAAATGTAGTAAAGTAAGTCAAATGCAGTAAAGTAAGTCAAATGTAGTAAAGCAAGTCAAATGTAGTAAAGTAAGTCAAATGCAGTAAAGTAAGTCAAATGTAGTAAAGTAAGTCAAATGTAGTAAAGTAAGTCAAATGTAGTAAAGTAAGTCAAATGTAGTAAAGTAAGTCAAATGTAATAAAGTAAGTCAAATGTAGTAAAGTAAGTCAAATGTAATAAAGCAAGTCAAATGTAGTAAAGTAAGTCAAATGTAATAAAGCAAGTCAAATGTAGTAAAGTAAGTCAAATGTAGTAAAGTAAGTCAAATGTAGTAAAGTAAGTCAAATGTAATAAAGTAAGTAAAATGTAGTAAAGTAAGTCAAATGCAGTAAAGTAAGTCAAATGTAATAAGTAAAATGTAGTAAAGTAAGTAAAATGTAGTAAAGTAAGTCAAATGTAATAAAGTAAGTCAAATGTAGTAAAGTAAGTCAAATGTAATAAAGTAAGTAAAATGTAGTAAAGTAAGTAAAATGTAGTAAATTAAGTCAAATATAGTATAGTAAAATGTAGTAAAGTAAGTCAAATGTAGTAAAGTAAAATGTAGTAAAGTAAGTCAAATGTAATAAAGTAAGTCAAATGTAGTAAAGTAAGTCAAATGCAGTAAAGTAAGTCAAATGTAATAAAGTAAGTCAAATGCAGTAAAGTAAGTCAAATATAGTAAAATAAGTCAAATGTTGTAAAGTAAGTCAAATGTAGTAAAGTAAGTCAAATGTAATAAAGCAAGTCAAATGTAGTAAAGTAAGTCAAATGTAGTAAAGTAAGTCAAATGTAGTAAAGTAAGTCAAATGCAGTAAAGTAAGTCAAATGCAGTAAAGTAAGTCAAATGTAGTAAAGTAAGTCAAATGTAATAAAGCAAGTCAAATGTAGTAAAGTAAGTCAAATGCAGTAAAGTAAGTCAAATGTAGTAAAGTAAGTCAAATGTAGTAAAGTAAGTCAAATGTAGTAAAGTAAGTCAAATGTAGTAAAGCAAGTCAAATGTAGTAAAGTAAGTCAAATGTAGTAAAGTAAGTCAAATGTAATAAAGTAAGTCAAATGTAGTAAAGTAAGTCAAATATAGTAAAGAAAGTCAAATGTTGTAAAGTAAGTCAAATGTAGTAAAGTAAGTCAAATGTAATAAAGCAAGTCAAATGTAGTAAAGTAAGTCAAATGTAGTAAAGTAAGTCAGATGTAGTAAAGTAAGTCAAATGTAATAAAGCAAGTCAAATGTAGTAAAGTAAGTCAAATGTAGTAAAGTAAGTCAGATGTAGTAAAGTAAGTCAAATGTAATAAAGTAAGTCAAATGTAGTAAAGTAAGTCAAATGTAGTAAAGTAAGTCAAATGTAGTAAAGTAAGTCAAATGTAGTAAAGTAAGTCAAATGTAGTAAAGCAAGTCAAATGTAGTAAAGTAAGTCAAATGTAGTAAAGTAAGTCAAATGCAGTAAAGTAAGTCAAATGTAGTAAAGCAAGTCAAATGTAGTAAAGTAAGTCAAATGCAGTAAAGTAAGTCAAATGTAGTAAAGTAAGTCAAATGTAGTAAAGTAAGTCAAATGTAGTAAAGTAAGTCAAATGTAATAAAGTAAGTCAAATGTAGTAAAGTAAGTCAAATGTAATAAAGCAAGTCAAATGTAGTAAAGTAAGTCAAATGTAATAAAGCAAGTCAAATGTAGTAAAGTAAGTCAAATGTAGTAAAGTAAGTCAAATGTAATAAAGTAAGTCAAATGTAGTAAAGTAAGTCAAATGTAATAAAGTAAGTAAAATGTAGTAAAGTAAGTAAAATGTAGTAAATTAAGTCAAATATAGTATAGTAAAATGTAGTAAAGTAAGTCAAATGTAGTAAAGTAAAATGTAGTAAAGTAAGTCAAATGTAATAAAGTAAGTCAAATGTAGTAAAGTAAGTCAAATGCAGTAAAGTAAGTCAAATGTAGTAAAGTAAGTCAAATGTAGTAAAGTAGAAAAAAAATTAGATTATCTCCCTCCTGGTGGTACTGACTCATCTTTTAGCACAAGAGCTTTAGAAGCACCAGGTGCACAGTTAGACAGTTTCTCCCCTATAGATCTCCCTGAGTTAACATCATTAGTTTCATCATCTAAGCCATCAACCTGTCAGTTAGATCCTATCCCCACCAAACTGTTTAAAGATGTGTTTCCTTTAATTAACAGCTCTATATTAACTCAAATTAATCTATCCTTATTAACTGGATATGTGCCCCAAACGTTTAAAATAGCAGTTATTAAACCCCTTCTCAAAAAAGCGACCTTTGACCCAGACATTTTAGCTCAGAATAGCACAGAAACAGCACTAGTTAATGTTAGTAACGATCATATAATGGTCTAGTCCAGGGGTGTCAAATGTACGGCCCGCGGGCCAGAACTGGTCCACCAGAAGGTCAAATCTGGCCCGCAAGATGAATTTCTGTAAACTACTGTTGTAAGAATGCTGCGGCCCCTTTAAGAGCTGGGCAAGTGTTAGTCTCTATAAAGTCGGGCAAATATCTGTTGTGTTCCAAGCCTGGTGAGAGAAATAAACACTCAGACTCTTCCAGATCACCTGCGTGTCCGCCTGTTCATCCCCATCTGTAGAAGAAAGGGTGTTCACCTGGACCATTGTCCAGAATCAGAGGATCAAAGTTGACACTACATTGAAGTCTTTCAAGACCCACAGAATATTGTGTTCTATGACTATGTAAACACCGAAACTACCAAAACAAAGAGTAGAGTCTCTTCTTTCATCTGGAAAAAAGTTTGTTTCTACCTTTTTCCGTTCTTTAGTAATCGGCATTAGAACATGCTGATTTCACCAAAAACCAGTCCACGCCGACCCTGGAAAATGCCTGCAGCTGTCGTGGTGTCTATCATAGGCAATAACTCGAGAAACTCCTCCGTGACAGTGAACGTATCATCAACTCCACAAATAAATATGGCCAGTTGAGCGACATCCATAATATCAGTGCTGTGCTCAATGCCACAAATGACTCCACTTTGCTTTTCAATTGGCTGTCCAAATCTGTCGATAGTTCTGAAATCCTTTCTGCCAAAGTATTCCTCATCAGGTTGATGTTGGCAAAAGCTTGTCGTTTCTCAGGACACACAATTTCTGCAGCCAACCCTGCAGTACTCACAGTAGGGCTTTGATGCTAATGCTATCACCCCTGATCTAGATGTAGGTCCTCCCAAGTGGAGTGTAGTGGAAAGAACTGTTCAGCGAGCAAGAACAGCATCCTCGCCTGGGCCGTCTGGGCCTTACAGGCTCTATAAAAACTCACCAGGAGTACTTCCTTTTCTTTGGAGACTGATGAAGGTGGCATAGTCGTGTTCTTGGACCTTGCCAACACCTTTGGTTCTGTCCCTCATAGTCTCCTGTGGACTGTGTTTGACCTTTTTAACATCCCACAGGCTATCACCATTCTTGTCATATACTACTTCCAGGACATCCAGCTATGCCTCACAACTGAGGAGTACACAACAGCATGGCAGTTCTTGGAAGTAGGGATTATGGCAGGATGCAACATCTCCCCTCTGACTTTCACCATGGCAATCGGGTTCATCATCTGTGCCTCCCTGGGTGGTAGGAGGTCAGCAGTTTGTCCATGTCATTTTATTGTGACAATCCCTCTTATTTTGAAGTTTTATTGTCCCATGTCTGCGTGCACTTTCCTTTTCCTTGATTACCCCAACCTGTTTCACGTGTGTCTTGTTTGTCTCTCCCTGATTCCTCTGTGTATTTAACCACACCCCCTTCCTTTGTCTTGTGAGTTTTTCTTCGTTTTTCTTAGTTTGTCACCGACCCTACACATACTTTTTGAGCCCTCCTCTCCGTCTAGTATTTTTGACAAGTTTTTCAGTGGATTTTGGATTTCATGTGAGTGCTTCTGTGCCGCTGTTAAACTCTGCTAATTTGTTCCAGTCATATGACTCTCATGTCGATCCCGCGCCTGCGTTGAAAACGCTATTTGAGGATCTTCGTTCCTGTCTGCCTACCATGATTTTTTGTGTTTAAATAAAGACTGTTACTTACCACCATCCTGCATCTGGGTCCAGTCCTGTTCGTCACAGTACAAACCCACCAACAATGGACCCAGCAGATGGTGGTAGGATGGAAGCGGTCATCCAGTGGCAGGAGGAACACATCACTCAAAACACCGGCCACTTGGAGAATATTGGCCGGCTGTAGTCTGGAGCAGATGGCTATCCACCACGTTCCGCTCGCTGAGCAAGCAGCTGTCCGCCATCAGTGCTCGGCGCACCTCCGGAGACTCTCCTCCGCCCGTTCCAACACCTGTCCCCGCCACGTCCATGCTTCAGCTAGCTCACCCCGGCTACTTCACAGGTGACTCAGGTGATTGTCGCTCTTTTTTGACTAAATGCAGACTCCATTTCGAACCCTGCTGCATTCCCCACTGAACGGACCAGAGTAGCTTATGTCATTTCTCACCTTAACGATAGAGCTGAAGCATGGGCAATAGCAGAATGGGACAGACAAACTAGTATATGCCACTCAGTTAATGACTTCATGGACTCTCTGCGCAAAATATTCCACCATGTGGCACCAGGCAGAGAGGTGGTGAGATCATTAATCCATCTACGACAGGGGGCGCATTGGGCGAGTGACTTTGCCATTCAGTTCCGGACCCTGGACATCCCTGATGACCTCGATTCCCTCATCGCCCTGGTCAGCCAACTGGACAACCGCCTTCGTGAACACGACCGCCGTTCAGGGGCCCTCGCTCCTCGTTCCCGTCAACCCTCTGACTTCGAACGCCGTCTTGAGACTCCGCGAGCTGTACACGAAGCGCGCACTGCACCGGAGGCTCTCTCCATCTTTAAAAAGTCCATGCAGGTTGGACGGATGCACCTCAGCCCAGCTGAATGTGGCCGCCGCCTTTTTGAGGGGCTTTGTCTGTGCTGTGGGGGCAAAGGACACCAAAGGGCTCACTGTCTAGTAAAAGACAGGGCTCAGCATTAAAGAGAGCACTGGTGAGCCCCACCATCGTCACTGAAAGCCTCTCTCGTCCCGGTGATGGAGACATTCCCTAACCCTAACCCTAACCATGGTTAACACACCCTTCAGACTCTCATCGACTCAGGAGCCAACGCCAGCTTCATCTCCGTACGCCTGGTCCAGGAGCTGCGGATAGGACGTCAGAAGTTGTCGCCACCTCTGGAAGCGCATGCCCTGGTCGGGTCAGTCATCGCACGGTTCCTGTCCAACTGGCGTTCCCTGGTGGACATAAGGAATGTATCCAATTCCATGTTCTCAAGAACTCCGTCCACCAGCTCATCCTGGGTCATCCCTGGCTCCAGCAGCACAACCCCGTCATCAACTGGTCCAAAGGCATTATTACTAAGTGGGGGGAGGGCTGCAACCAGGGGTGTTTCTCACCTGTCTCTCTGCTTCCCTCTTCTCGGTCTCCGTTGGTTGCTGCAACATCTCTTCCAGTCACCACTACGGAACTGTCCTCGATTCCACCCTGCTATCACGATCTTGGTGATGTATTCAACAAAGCTAAAGCCACTTCTCTCCCTCCACATCGTCCTTATGACTGTGCGATAGAGATCCATCCTAGTTCTGTTCCTCCCCGTGGTTGTCTGTTCTGCCTTTCTCAACCTGAAACCATTTCCATGACAAAATACATCCAAGAATCTCTGAAGTCAGGTATAATTCGTCCTTCATCCGCTCATGTCATCTGCCTTCTAACTCCTCAAAGGAGCCAATGTTTTCACCAAGCTTGATTTACGTAATGCGTATCATTTGGTCCGGATCAGAGTAGGGGACAAATTGAGGATCTTTGTTCCTGTCTGCATGCCTTGTTTAAATAAAGACTGTAACTTACCACCGTCCTGCATCTGGGTCCAGTCCTGTTTGTTACACACACCCACAACCATGCCATGCACTAGGCGACTTCTGGGACAGCTTCAAGAGAACATTGAGTTGGCCCGAATGAAGATAAAGCAAATCTAGGAGCATATCAGTTGTCAAGGGCAATACAACTCAATCGACTCAAAAACTTGCAGTGCAAGAACAAAAATGTAGTATAAATCATAGTCAGTCATCATCTACCACTTTATCCTCTGCCAGAGGGTTGCGCTGTGCCAATCTCAGCTACATGGGGCGATAGGCGGGGTACACCCTGGACAGTTCGCCAGTCCATCGCAGGGCCACACACAGATAGAGACAAACAACCATTCACTCCTATGGTCAATTTAGAGTTTCCAATTTACCTAATCCCCACATTGCATGTTTTTGGACTGTGGGAGGAAGCTGGAGAACCCGGAGAGAACCCACGCACACACGGGGCGAACATGCAAACTCCATGCAGAAAGGCCCTTGTTCCAACCGGGGCTCAAACACGGGTCTTCTCGCTGCAAGGCGAGAGTGCTAACCACTACACCACCGTGTGTCCCTATATGTAGTATAGTATGAAGTATAAAATAAGATAAAGTAAAAAGACAAGAACAATAAAGAAATAGAAATTTCTATTTACATTCTTTATTTACACCATCTTAAGAGAGAGAGAGAGAGAGATGAAGGAAATGCTCATTTCAGCCACAGCTTCGTGAAGCAGGTGAGAGGAGTTAGAGTTCATGATGGATTTTATCCTTCTCTCACTCACTTCCTGTATGAGGTCCAGAGAACAGTCCAGGACCACGCACGAAGAAGAAGAAGAAGAAGAAGAAGAAATTATAAAAACATTATAAAAACAATGGAAAATGTAAATAAATGAGCTCCACAGTATACAGTCTGTGACGACCGTGTGTAATCTGCATTCAAATGTAGTTTAAAAACGTTAAGGTGACGTATTTCCTGTTCCTTTGAGGGCACACAACATCTTTACCATATTACACTATATTACATTATATTACATTATATTACATGTCATTTAGCAGACGCTTTTATACAAAGTGACTTCATTAAAGTGACCCTTATACTCGTAAAAGTTGGTTATAATAATGTTAATTATATAAAGATTACTCACAACTGGCACATGGAGAATATTTGTGTTTACATTAACAACAGAAGCCAAAGCAGTTATACTAATGTACTTTTTATTTAACTGACCACGTGACATTCAAGTGCTACATTTAGTACTGAGGTAGAACGCATCATAAATGCTTTTACCTGTGTTTAAGTAAATCAGTGTGAACATGTGTCCAGTCCATGAGATTGACAGTAGAATTCAGAAAATACATTTACAGTTTGTAATAAACACCCTAGAATTCAGGGCTGGACTGAATATAAATAGTATAAATAAAATAATTATGTATACGATATATTTATAGGATATATGCTCACTTTGTGTTGTTTAAAAAATAACGCGTACATAGAAGAGAGTGACCATGTTAAAAACTGGAGACTCGCAGAGTCTTTCATCTTGGGAGAGATGGCCACAGTGTCACAGTTCCCATCTTGAAGTTAAAGTGGTTGTCAAAGAAACACAGCTAGAGATGTCTTTTCAGTGTTTAATGAAATATACTGTATATATAATATCTGTCGACTATTTCCTCGATTAATCGAGTATTCTTTTGTCCATAAAATGTAGTTAAAATGTTGAAAAATGTCGATCAGTGTTTAACAAAGCTGGAAATCATGATGTTCTCAAATGTCTTTTCTGTTTTAATTAAAAAAAATTCAAATGGAGCAAAGAAAATATTCACTTGTATTAATTATTAGAAAAAAAACAAAAAAACTTTAAAACTGATCGATTTTTAAAAAATGATTAATCATCCATTTCGGCAAAGCAATGTTTCACTAATATTAAGTGTAATTAGTGTAAACTGTAACACCTGCAAACTAAAGAAAATGTTCCACCCTGGTGGACAATAAAGACTTATTCTATTCTATTCTATTCTATTCTATTCTATACCTTTTTGGCAAGCTAAAATAACACATTATCCACTGGCACATTAAAGTTGTGTGCCACTCGATGGGACTGCGTCTGCACTTGATGTCCTGCGGTCCCGGAGGTCCAGAGGTCCAGTCCATTTCCCAGCTGTGACTATTTCACACAGACAAGTGCAAGAAATCTGCTTTTTTAGCTTATTGAAAGAACAATTAGAGTAATGGGAGTAAAGCCTCACGCCGCAGTAACAGGTTTGTATTACATGGACGATCATTAGTTTTACAGATCCATATCTACATATTATTTAATACAAGATCTATTTTAATCGATTTAGCGTTTTTTTTTTATTTTGTGTGTGTGTGTCTCTCTCTCTCAGCTCCGAACAGAGCATCATGTCTGATCTTAAATCGTGTGTGTGTGTGTGTGTGCGTGTGTGTGTGTGTGTGTGTGTGTGTGTGTGTGTGTCTACACAACAGAAACTCTATTTCCATTGTTGGACTAATGAAGACTGATCTTACATTTCTGTAACAGTGTTACTTTGATCATAACCGTTTCCGTGCTCGTCAGTTTCTTTTGCTAACTTATTGCCCACATTTACAAAATAATTATATAAGTAATTATTCTTTTTTTTCCAAAATAAAAAAAGGCCCAGCTCTTTATTTATTTAGCTCATTTTAGAGCCAGTTAATACATACATTTACTCACCATTCCTATTGTAGAATATACTCAAACAAACCCAGTTTGATAAAAAAACACCTGGAATAAGGAAATGCTTTCATTGTCTATGTGTTCTAGTGCACTTGCAAATACAACAGCACCATTTACTTTATGTTAGGGCAATTGCCACTGAGGCCTTGTGGTGTTGCCAGCCTCGTCTTTATAGTGGAAGTAAAAGTGTGGCTGCAGTAGGGGGAGGAGCATCTTGACCTTTGGCTCTGGTCTCAACCTCGTCTTCTGAAAGTGACTCTTTTTGTCCGTCTTCAGTCTGACCCACACTAGAGGATAGTTGGCCAGAATCCGGCCCGTCCAACAATTGTGGGCGCGTTCTGAATTTTAATTGTGTGGATGACGACATTTCCTGAAAATAATAAAAAAGATCTTGTTCTTTTCGCTCCGTTTTATATCGTCTTTATTATTAGAATGAGTACGATTAAGACTGAGAAAGAAAGAAATCCTTGTATTAGCACATTAGACACGTTAGACACACACTGTGGCAGCACTCTGCTACTTCAGTGTTAATTGTTGCAACATTGGTCATGAAAACAAAAATAAAGATTTAAACTTTGAGTTTCCTTTTGGAAAAGACTTCATGAGCATAATCATTAAGTGGTGATCTCATATTTACCATGAGGTAAAGTTACTTTCACCTCTGGAACAGAACAAAACGTGAGACAACAACACACATACAGTTTGCAATTTTGCAATTTCCTTCTTAAAAGTATCTACGTTTATGACAGAAAGACACTAGATTTGTCGTTTCTTTTGTAAAAATAAAGAAAATGTTACCGGGGTCTGTAAAGTCGCTAAATATTGACACAGAAACGTCACGAAGCGTAAACAAACACACCTTATTTCCCTCTCTTTCCCCTGGCTCGGTTCATTCTGGCTACGTAAAAAGTCTTCTTCTCTGTATTTTGGTGTAATGTCACAGCACAGCGCACAGTCCTGGCATATGTTCCACAGCATTTTGAGTCATTTTGGGGCATTCTGTGTGGGATCTTTCCAGGTAGGGAACCTGATGGGGAAAAGGTTCCCCACGGGTTCATTAGCGTCACCAGGTGGAGGTCAACATCTTCTCACAGGTGGTTCATAACAGTGACTGCTGTAACCAACATGCAATTCAGATAAGAAAGCAAGCCAGTGAAAACCCTTGTAACTTCCATAGCTCAGGAAAGCTGCAATCAAACATATCCTTGGTTTTACTCTCCAACTCAGGTCTGATAAGATAAGATAATAAGAGGGGGTTTGAGCCTATGAAGTGGAAACAGAGGCAGTGAAGCTACTCAGTGGTCTGTTGCTTGGTCCTGATTCAGATAAACATCATAAATGATAGTATTTCATCTTTTGTTCCCTTTTCGTGTGAGTAGATATTTGAATTTAAGGTAATGTATGTAAAATAGCACCTTTGCAGAAAGTCTGTTTCCATTCTTTGGTAGGAATTTGAAACATGTGTTGCAGGGTCTCAGGATAGCTTAGATTTGAGCTGTCAGGCCGAGCAAGAGTGCACACCCATGGGCCACACTTCTGAGACCACTATGGTGTCCTCTCCTCCCTCATGTTGGATGTTGACTCACATCACCACCATTTCCTATTTCTTATAACCATACTTATTTATTATATGTATATTTGTCATTGTGCCCTGTAGTTACATAATATGAATTGATTTCAAAGCAATATCCTTTATATATATATTATATTATATTATATTATATATAACTACTTATACTATAAACTTTATTTTATTATATATATAATAAAATAAAGTCAATTTCATTCTGTAATTCAAACCTACCTATATAAATGAGTAGATTATTCAATAATGATTTAATGCCAACAAAAATCGTCCTTTCTAAAATGATTTCAAACTTGTATTTTACTGTGACAAGAAAACACATTGGTTTGGTTTAAACGCACCATTTTATCTCATGTGACATCTGATTTCAACAGTTCGAACATAGACAGCGACTGTATTGACGTGAGGCAGCAGAGTGGAGGACCTTTGCTCTGCTTGGCCCTCCCAGCTGCACTTCACATTTTTGCTTCATTACTATTTGCCGATGGCCCCGTGACCCTGCAGCCTTCATTTGCACCTCAGTGAGGAACACTCCATCACTTCAGGGAGCGTCAGCCTCTGTGGGCCTGACACGCACATCACACCACTGAAGTCCTGAGTGCACGGCCAAGCCACAGGCCTCAGGTATGAGCTGGAGCAAGAGTTGAATTTTCCCTTCCTTAAGTCAGCTTGAATCGTCGGGTGGTTTGTTTGAAGATGATCATAGACCATTATCTCGGACTATTTAATTCTAATATAACTGATGTTACTCTTGTTGTTTGTGTCACGTGGACTTTCATTCAAGTTTTTATTAACAGTGGAGATTTCCCATAAAAAAACACACAAATTCAGTATTAAATATAAAACTGTCCATCATTTTTGAATAAAATGGTAAATTGAAATCACCAGGGTTGTTTTATGTATTATTGTCATTAAATGGAACCACATATGTGTGTGTGGCTTTATGTAGAAACACTAAAATTATAATAATCTTATAATAAAAGCCTTTGATGTTGCTCATATGCAGATCTGAAGTGTTCGCCATGTTTTAACTGTGTTCTTCATTGTCATCTCTTCTATTTTCATTTTTCATTCCCAGCAGCTGAGTGAACGATGTGATTAAAACAAAGCTTAAACATTTAGTTTGAGCCACAACTTCACTCTTTCTTATGAATTAAACCATTCAACCCTTGTTTTGACCATTGATTTCAGAGGTGATTGAACTTTATTATACACATAATATGTCCTCTTTCACTCTTTATAACATTATTTCAAATTATTGGACAGAAACCAGACTAGAAAGAAAGAAAAAAGTAGTTTGAGAAAACAAACATATTTAATTTATTATTAAATGACATAAATACAACTCACAGTGAGTTCAAATTCAAATACAAATACATAGAATCTGTACATGTGTTTGTGCAGGGAAGTCTTTTTTATCCAACAGAAACCTGCCCGGATACAGAAGGCACTTGTGACTCTCAGTCCAGTCTCAGATTTGTATTTCAACCGGAAGAAAAATACACGCTTAAATGGAAATACACGTGGCGTTAATTTAGTCTATATACACACATATACATATTTATGTTAGAGGAACAGTTTTTCACATGTTTATAACAACAAACATCTGGATTTCTGGGTATTTCTGGGTATTGTGTAGAGGCAGAAGAAGTACATGTGTAATAAGCATGTTGAGAGAAGAGAAGGCTGAATATTATTTGTCCAACATAAAAGGAGATGATTGTCTCTGCACATCACTTTCATAAATAGTGGCTCTGGAATGAATAATCGTTGCTTTTCCACAATCAGGAGCCAGAACACGTCCCAACAGGTCTTTGTAAGTTTTCCATGTCTTTCCCATGACCCATTTATTTTCAAGTCCTGCCCCAAAACCTTCAGAGAAGACCGCTGAGCCTTCAGAGAAGACCGCTGAGCCTTCAGAGAAGACCACTGAGCCTTCAGAGAAGACCACTGAGCCTTCAGAGAAGACCACTGAGCCTTCAGAGAAGACCACTGAGCCTTCAGAGAAGACCTTCAGAGGTGACGTCTCCGCTGCTCAGTAACTCTGAGCCACAGGCGCCCAGGACGCAGTGAGCCTGGCAATGGAGCTCTCAAACTGGGCCTCCCCCACCCCAACTTCACTTAAGCTGGGGTCGTACATGGAAGAAGGTGAGGAGACAGGCAGTGAGGAGGTCAGGCCCGTGTAGGAGGAGCCCCTCAGGAACTGGGAGGTCAAACCTCCTGGTATGGAGCCAGAGGCGGAGCCAGAAGGAGTTAGGGTGGTGCTGGCCATTGACCATAAGCTGGGGTACTGACTGTGGAAGGAAATAGAAAATTTGATTGATGAAATTGTTTGACATCAACAGCCATAAATTTACAACATCAAACAGGTTTTTGCCAACGACGACCACAGTTTAACCTCTGCTGACCTGGAGTTAGAGGTGGAGTTGGTGGTGTGGGACAAAGTCCCCATGCCTGTGGAGTTTGGGATCTGAAGAGCAGACCAGCTGTCATGAGTGGACAGAGAACCTGAGCTGTTGTCCAGGTAGTTGTCTAAAAAAGGGGACACAGACCAAATGACACTTTTTAGCACCTTCATGTCCATCATGTGATATTTGTAGTATTGTGTGAGCGGTGAGCAAGTCTTACTGGTGCTGGAGGTGCGGTGAGGGTAGGGGCTCGGGTATGGAGCCGTCCTGTGGCTCCTCAGACCAGGGTAGCGCTCGCAGTAGGAGCCCGAGGAGTGAGCTGCAGTGCCGCTGAACTGAGGAGGGCTGCTGCTGGGGCAGATGGGACTCTGGCCGGGGAGGAACCAACCTCCAACTGTACAATTAAAAGACTAAATGAGCATATGTGCACATGCCAAACATGAGCTAAAAACACTCGCTGTTTTATTCCTACGACTTCATCTTAAAAAGAGAGCGAATGTAGAAGTAAGTGACACTCACGCTGAGAATAGCCGGACTGTTGACCGTCTGCAGTGTGGTCGGGGACGTCTTTGTGGTCACTCCTGCAGAACAAAGACAAAAACAACATCAGTCGCTGTAACATTAACAGAACAAGCTGTTCCACTGAGATTTCACTTCATACCTTTCTTTTTCACTTCATACCTTTCTTTAGCATCCAGGAAAGCTTTAGCAAACGGGTTGTGCTTTATCTTCAGAGCGGTGATCTGTGGATGAGACGCTGTGTTAGCATTTCGATCCTTTGACAAGAGAAAGCAGCATTTGTTCTATGGACAGCACTCACTTCTTCATTCTGGTAAGCAGTGACAGCGATGAACTGTGTTTCGGGGAAAGATTGACTGCTGATCATCTTCTGGATCCCGCCGACCTTCACAATGTGTATCCTGGGCTCGTATTTGTGCAGCGAATTCAGCATGATCTTTGTGGAACACAAACAACAGCATTAATGAAAGAAATAACGGATATTATGTCTTTATATTCAGGTTAGACACTGTGTGCCTGATGGAAATCATATCAAGAAGAATGAGCCACCTGTCCGCCCCCGTTCAGTTTATTGGAGAGCTTGACTTTGCTGAAGGAAACGGGCGCTTTCATCCAGTGGGCTCCGAAATTCGGGGAGTCCGGATGGATGTAGACGCAACTGGGGCTCTGGGGTTCCGGTTTGCCGCCGGGGACCCACTCCCCGTTGACGTACTTCCACCGGTTGTTGTCCGCGGCTACAAAATCCAGCAGCACCGAGTACATGGCGTTTGGATCCAGGCCGGTGACGCTGGCCCTGAGCACCGGGAACATCCTCCTGGAAAACAAGAGCCTGTCATTGAGGTCATGTTTGTATGAAGAGTGCGACCGTGCAGGCCTCAGGACAAGCCTTTGACAGCGGTGTGTACGTGTGCGCCGCGGCCGTGCGTAAAAAGCGCGGCTCCTGCGCGCAGGGCGCAACAGCGCGGCCTCGGAACAGGACTTACCTTCCAGTTTTAGTGACGATCATCTCGTTGGTTAACTCTTTAAACTTGGTCCACAGGTCTGCGTCGTCCAGCGTCAGTTTAATGTCCCTCTCGGACGGGTCGCCCTTCTCGCTGCCCTTCTGGAACTCGCTCTCTACGGCGCTGAGGAGATGCTCCAGCCGCTGGTCGTGGTTGGAAGAAGAAGTCATATTTCCACGAAGAGTTCAGAGACCGATGTTCAGCGCTCACTGTGTCCGCGACCCCAGAGACAGTTATCTGTTAAAGGAGCCCGACGCCTCATCATTTAAGGGCCTCCAGGGACCTCATGGAGATACTGGGCGTGGCTTGCGCGCGCCCAAACACACACATACACACACACACACACACAGATAGTGAGTGTCTCCACACTGACCGTCACTAACTCGCTCTCTGCTGTTTGTTTCATTTAACTTCAGCTGTGTCACGTGTTTGCTGCAGAGTTTTCAGTGCGGGATTTTGTTTTTCAATCATTTTGTTTGCAGTGTTCAGCATTTGATGCGCTCACACATTCAAACTGTGTGTCCAAACAAAAGAAGGGAAGCAGGGAAGAGAACTGTGGCCTTTGAACTCAGCTGTATATTTGCAAATAGTGCTAATCTTTTGTTGTGTGTAATACACATGGCAGAGGGCTTGTGTTTACTAAGTGTGGGCCATTAGGGCGACTCCACTCAGTTCTTGTGCCAAAGTGTGGACAGCCCACAAGTGAGTCCCACATTTGCATAATGGGCCTGCAGTCTGCCTCTCAGGACACATATTCACATGTGAGCTGTGCAGAGAACAGTCCAACAATTCTACATGTAGACTCATGTAGACTCATGTACACTCATGTAGGCTCATGTACACTCATGTAGACTCACGTAGACTCATGTAGACTCATGTAGAGCGTGGTGTGTACGATGCAGTGTTGCAGATTTAAGCCGCTAATGTCGTTAAATTCTGTTTTTATAAAATATGACGTGAATACATCTTTACAATATTCATCACAATGTCAATCATATATGTCGTTAATCATAATTAAGATTTATTTTGTTTATAGCTGTTTTCTTTGTACTTTTCACAATAAAGGCTTTAACAGATTACAATCATAAAATAAACCAACACATCACATACACAATATGTATTTGTTTATATGTGTTTGTTTGTTTACATTTTGAGAAACCTAAACTCCACCAGAAATACATGCAACAGCTAACTAATGTTTGTTAGTATGACTTCATATGAATCAACCTTGCAACAAACACTGACCTCTTCATGGAGACCAAAACCTGGTTGTAATGAGGCAGAACCTCATTTCTGAGGAACAGCTTAATTTAAAGCTAAAACTGAGAATGTCCTGAAGGAGACAAAAGAAAACAAAAATGTCTCCTTCGTGTCTCCTCTGATTCCACTTTACTGCACGACTTCCTCCAGGTCGACAAAGGCCATAAATGTTCTGTCACACCTTTCATTTCATATCATTGAGCAGCTCCTTCCTTTTCCCCTTTAATAATAAAGTAATAGGACACTGACTGGTCTGGACGTCACAGTGAATATCGTGCTCATAATGTCACGTGTTCACTGAGCTCTTTACATCCATGGCTGTCACTAACCTGACAGACGACATTTATCTGATCCTTACAATATTCCAGGTGCTGTTCATGAGTATAATCCCGTCTCCATCATTCTACTGCAGAGAATAAACATTTCAGTTCATTCTCTAACAACAGCTTTCAAACTTAACCTTGTCAAATAGAACATGGTGTGTTAGGCTTTACATACACACTCTTTAATATGTGTGATCGTCACTAGTGACCGTAGCGATCACTCCGTCTTTATGTGAGTGTTTCACCATCCTGAAGCATCTTCTCTTTTTGATGAAAGCAGCCAGTTATCTGACACACTGCCTGGTGCATGTGTCTGTAAACCTGACGTTGTGTTGTTGTTGTTGTTGTTGTTGTTGTTGTTGTTGTTGTTGTTGTTGTGTTGCGTCAGCTGTCACAGCCTGTTGAGGCTCTGTTAGCCTCTCAAAGACAAAGAGAAATATTTCAATATTTGTCTCACATGCAATAACATGGATCTTATGTCCTCGTCAGTGTCATTCATCCTGGTATTTCATGTGCATACTGCATATTGTTATACATGTTATTGTTATTCTAAAAGTCCATATTGGTCATATATATATAATAATATACATACATTGTATTGATGACATTCTCCACTGTTGTAGGAATATCTGATCTTGAACATTCACAGTGTAACGTGTCCATCAGGTGTTGACATTAGAATTATTCAAATGCATATATCCTCAGATTTGATTGACAGGTGAGGCAAAGGAGGAGCCTCTTCATCCCACACAGTGAGCGAATGTCTGCTGAGAAAATATGAAGTTTGCTTGAAAACCACTTTAGGTTTCTCCCAGCTTTTCCCCTCACACGCACGCACACACACACACACACACACACACACACACGCACACATATATACACACACACACACATACACACACACACAGACACACACATATACACACACACACACACACGCACACATATATACACACACACACACAGACACACACAGCGCTGCCTGGTGAGCTGAGGGTTAAGTAATGCTGATGCCTCATTGTGGCATCAGCACACACACACACCTGGGTGTGAAATATGACAGAGGTCTGGTGCTTCACAAAGACACAGTTATAACCGTGCATATTTTCCAGAGGACTCGGTCGGCCTAAATCAGTAAACACTGAGGTGGATGAGTCAGGCCTGGGAAGAAAACACACACACACACACACACACACACATGAACCTGCACAGATATCATTTTAAACCTGAACCTAAACACAATTCAAATCTTAGCCTGAGACGTAACCAGACATGAGCGGTCAACACACTCTAGTGAGGAGCTTTGTTATGTATAAGAAATGTGAAGGATATTAAAGTGGACTTTCTGGGTCATGGTCTTGTTATGTGATCTAATACTTGCACCCGTCATCATTGTTATAGTTTTATTATGTTAATGATGATACTGGAACACATCGTATCCACTGAAGTAAAAGTTATCAGCTGAGCAGCCACGTCAGAGCAGAACAGAATAAATGGTGGACGGAGCGTTCAGAAAACATGATGGGGTTCAAATTGTCTTGTGATACTCAAATGTAACTGGACTGGACCCCAAAACCCAGCCCCCAGTATAACACACACATAATACCACCTTTTCTGGGTCTGATAC